>NW_025422047.1:29512500-29702500 GCF_011764305.1 Mustela putorius furo
TCTGGTAGATGTGAAATGCTTTTTAATTATTGAGCACTCTGAATAACTAGCTGCCATGCTAAATAACAAAGATTTTATTGGTCATCACCCATCACACACGCACAAACAAACACACACACATGCACACGCACTCCCACACACACACCCCCCCCAGATCTATGCTTCAGTCTGTTTTGCCGGCCCCTTTCGGCCCCTTTGCAAGTGGGCCAAGTTGAAAGACCTGATTAGCCAGAGAGAATTTAAATATTGGCATTTAGTAAGACCAGCTTTGCCTCACCTCAGGATTCCTCACTCGGTGTCTATATTTCAAGTGAGTCCTGGCCTCAGCATTTGAACAATGTACCATGGACTTTCTTGAGTTACTGCGGTATTTGACTGTACCAAACTTTGGCCCATCTGCTCCTGTCTATCTCTCCCTGTTCTTGAGAACCTGCCTTCTCTCCCCAGCTTCCCGAGACTTCAGCCAAACCACATTTGCTGAAGTGTTTCTGGCTCATAAACAGGTTACATGATTATAGAGAAGGAGAAAGATGGAGAAGGAGAATATTTAGGTCTAGAAAGACAATAAAGCAACCTGACATTGGACACCAGAACTCGGTTTAAACCCAGACAAGCAAACCCTGCTTTATTTGACAGCTGGTCAAAGGACCTCAAATAATTGCATCCTCTACTTCCTATCCCTGGAATTTAGCTGTTCCTCACATCCAACTTGTTGCTTTCAGCCTCCTAGAAGTAGGCAGAACTGACTGAGTTTAGAACGAATTTGTATCTGAGCCATCAAGATGTCCAGAAATAATAGTGTCATTTTTACTTTCACAGAGTGTCTGTACCTTAAATGAAATGCATTCATATTCGAGCTAGAAACCCAGGTTAGATCCTTTTACCAGTAAGGGGCTGAAACATTTGGGGTTGTGACAAAGTTGTGAATATTTCACAACCATATAATGGTAGAATTGTTCAGTTCTACTGTCACACATACAGTCCCTAAGGAAAAGGTTCAACCACCTGAGGGTCCGAGTTCCCAGGCTGTGAATCACTGTGGATACTTGGCTGTGTCACTTGGAACCAGCGGCCTCACATTTTCATAGTGATTTGAATCTATCTTGAGTGTTCAAAACTCAGTTCACAAGCAAAAGAGTAGATGATATCCAGAGAAAAGGTCAAACTTGAGGATTTTTCTTGTTTTCTTTAAAACCATGTCTTTAAAAAAAAAATCAATGCATTTTTCAATTGATTCTAAAACATTTTTGTCAATAATGTGAACCGTTGGGCTAATAAAATCACTTCGTTTTGTGTATCCTTTTGTTTCAGAACATTAGCGGGTAGTTCCAAAATGGCAGTCTTCCTCAGAGGACTCGGTTTTGCCAATGAAACAGTCCTTTCTGATACCTTTTCTTATCACGTTTTTGTTTCTTGTAGATAAGCCTGACTCAGGGGTGGCCTCCTCGTCCCACCCCGGGCTAGTCTGCGGTTTCATCACGTCACTGCCATTTGTCACATTGACCTCTCCCAAGACGAATCTTCCCTCCGAATGCGATTTGTCCACATGAGCCTTGTGATCTGGACTGTGCACTGGTTTTCTTTAGGTGATTGTCTTTGAAGTTTGGCGAAGCTGCTTGTTTTCCCATGGACTCCTGTCCCAAGCTACCTCTGCCGGCCCTGCCTCTCCAGCGAGACTCTTCCGTTTGCCTCCTCCCTCCCCATCTACTCTTTAAAAAAGTTCTGCAGTCCACCAAATCGATGGTCCATTAAATTCACCTGTCTGGAATGACACCCCCAGCCCTGCCCGTACTTGACCAATTTCATGTTTGAGTCTGGATTTTTTTCTTTTATGGTATGATGCCTATGTTTATCGAAAGAGGTTTACCTAAAAGGCCAACATTTGATTTGATTGCAGCATACAGAAGAAATACTGGTCCTTCTTTCAAGATTAAGCAACTTTTAAAAGCGCTATTTTATTTATTTTATTTTAAAGATTATTATCTATGCAGCACTTCAAGAAACAACTATATGGTGTTGTATATTATAAACTGGTGACATTCTACTATTAAATTATGTACAACATTTTCGTTTTTTATGCTTCTTGAGGTGGTAATGAGAAAAAAGTTTTTTAAAAAAGTGTGCCTTGCTGTATTTCTTATACCATTTATTAAAAAGCTGCTTTCACGGTAAAATTATGTTGGTTTGAAAGGAGGAAATAGCAAGGTTAAGATGTGTGAATAATTTCTGTATATATGTATAACCAAGTACAAACATTGATGTATAATGACAGTATAAAATGCTTTCATGTTTATGATGTCTAGTGATGTGGAAAATATAAGCCTTAAACCATTAGATTGCATGGTAATTAAAATTGGCATAATAAACATAGTTTATTGGGGGAAAAGGAAAACCAGTGATCTCTTCTACCTGTGTTCTTTACCAAATTATTACATCTGATTCTGGAAAAACTACAACACATAGTAGCTTCCAAAATACCCATATTGCATAAGAGACTTAAAATTACTTAAACTACACCTGAAGCGTTCACAATTTTCAAAATCTTCCTGATCACTATAAAGATATTAGAACACAAATGATTAAATGCCAGTTCCCCTAAACCAGTAAGAACCTATCCTAAATTTTTTATCTCTACTTATCATTAAGGATTTGATATTGGATTTCAGGCTACCTAGTCAGTCTCATATTTATTTTATGTAATTCTTTTGAATGTGTTTGTTAGAAAGATGGTCTAGAAAATATGACTATTTTGACTTAGACTCTAGATTTAAGGTGTATTTATTTTGTGTTAAAAGAAATGAGCTGAGAAATATTCCATCTGGTCTTTATTGCTCTTCTTAAATGCAGTTTTTAATTTATATCCTAACACCTACTAAAGTGCCTGATACACAGTAGGTAGCCAATAAAAATTTACTGAAGTTAAGTATTGAATTAGACAGTATGGGTGACATGCACCTTTTCATTTTGAGACACCTGCACTAAAATATAAATTACTAGGAAAATAGGTAATGCAATCGTTTATTCAACTGATAGCTAATTAACACCTTTTATCTGCAAGGACTATTCTAGAGTGGGAGATGCATAGATCAGCAAAGGCCCTGCCCTCAGGAGGCTTACCTACAGCCCAGATGCAGGGAATACACAAATGAGAAGCAGTAATTGTTCTGCAGGCAAGGATGAGAGCAGAGTGGTAAAGGAGGCACAGAGACGGAAGTAGCGAGTAGCAAAGAGGGATGAGCTGAAGAGAAGGGCTAGAAGGGACCAGAAAGTTAGACAACAGAAAATGAGTGAAGTTTTATTGCAGGGTTAGTGGGCAAAAGGTAAACTGGGAGACTGAATGAGGAGTCTTTTAAAAAGTTAAGTTGGAGCTTTTGTATGTAATACAGTAGGTAGTAAGGAAAGTCTTTCTTTTGCACTCGATTGTATTTATCATTAGAACATGAGTACAACACCAAGAACATTAAAAAAAAAAAACTAGTCTACAATTTTACCATTTTAGAAACTATTGTTATGTCTCTTCTAATCTTTTTCCATACATATTTCTAAATTGATTAATCATTCTAGGCTTCTGAACAGGTAGTAATAGTTCAAAAGAAGTTCTAGGCAGACATCTAGTAGTGGTGGGCAAGTCGGTTACAGGTGGAAGAGATTAGAGATAAATGGCTCATTAGGAGGCAGCTGTAGAAAATTAGCTACGCTTGAAATAACAGGACATAGGGATAGTGGCCCAAGATGGAGAGTCTGTGAAACACTTCAAAGCATTTGGGATCTCTGTTAAGGTACGGTATTTTTTACATATTGAGATGACCTAAATTTTCCTTGGGTAATGCCAAGGTCTACATCAACTGGAACAAGCTGACCATGATGTCCCATTTACCTGGTATACGCTCACAGAAGTCCTTGCGGTGTTACAAATATTTGCTTATTAATTACCTTCTTAGTATTAACACTGAATTTGTAAAATGACTTCTATCGAACAGTACTTTTTCTGGTTGGAAGGGATGGGAGAGCTTCAGTCTCTTGCTGTGTGTGGGCACTACCTCCCCAGCCATCCTTGAAAATGGTCACACCAGCTCTGCCTACACCTTCCACTGAGTGATTCATTATTTGTTAAGGCAAGCTGGTTGGGTGTGTATCTTTGTTAGAAGGTTCTTTCTTCGGTAGCTAAAATCTACACAGTGCTGCCTTCCCTCTGCCTTTAATTTTGCTCCCAGTTCTGGTTCTGTCCTGATGAGCTGCTCAGACTATTTCTGCCCCTTCTTTCTCATGGCATCCTTGAAGATGACTGAGGCCAGTTACTCGTCTTCTCCCAGCCGTTGTGATTTCTACTCCTCATTCCCTCAACTGCCCTTCACTCATCATGATTTTCAGATCCATTTCAACCTGAGTGAATGTTAGCAGACAGACTCCTTGAAATTGAGGAACTCTCTTTATCATCATACATGTAGAAAATATCTGAACATTTAAGTGGTTTTCTCTAAAAATATATTCAAGATATAGGTTTATTCTAGTATTGTAAATTTAAATAAATAAATAAATAATCAATCCCTCATCTCCTTTAGTGGCCCAGTCTAGTGCCGGAGTCATCTTGAATCTTTTCCTTACATCAAATCCAAACTTAACCCATTTCCATATAAGGTAGGGTCCTCCCCTCCATTTATTTATTCATTTATTCGGTCGTTCAGCAAACATTCATTGAGTGGCTACTCGTGAGGCATTGTGTTTGGCCTTAGAGATACAAAGGCAACTAGAAGGCCCTCTGCCTACAAAGGGTTTACAGTTTTTCTTGTGAAAGTGCCTTTCATGTCCTTGAATAGAATGATCTCAACAAATTAAGTGATGACCCATTTATTTTGTTTTCTATCTAGTTTCTCTACATTTTCAAAAACCTAATGAGCAGAAATAGTATGCAGAGCTATCTGGATTTGACTACTAGAGTTGAAATGTTTGAATCTGAAAATTTTAATTACAGAAAAAAGATTTCAGATTTCTGGTCACTGAATAAATGCATCTTATACGACAGCAGAACAATCTAAATCCAGGGTATTTGAGAATCTGAATTTGGTGATTTTGTTATGTTTCTTTCATCCAGCTTAGGTTTTACCCATGCTAAAATTCCTAGGAACAATTTAGATGCAACTATCAAAACACACTGAAATAATCCTGCTATTTGTTATGAGTCAAATTATTTTAATCTCCAAATGAGTTTAGTATTATTTTAGAATTTTGATAAATACCTGGTTTTTCAAGCATTGTATAATTCTTATACTTCAAATTTTTTAACTTGAACCAACTAAATTTACAATAGTCTTTTTTTCTATACATATTTTCAGTTTTTATTTTGAATAATTTCAGACCTATAAAAGCTGAATGAATAGTACAATATTTGCCTACTCATCACTCAGATTTGTTTATTGTTAATATTTTACTCCATTAGTTTCATCTCTCTCTCTTTCTACACACACACACATAAATATACTACTGTGCTGAACCATTTGAAATTAAATTTCAAATCCTAACACTTCATCTAAATGCTTAATTAATCCCTCTAAACAAAAATCCTGCATTGCGTTTAGTTTTCATGTCTTTTTCATTTGGAACAGTTTCCCTATGCTCTTAGTCTTTCTTTCCTTGATCCTTCATAACTGACATTTCTGAAAAGTCTAGGCCAGTTTTACAAAATGACCCACAATCTGGATGTGTCCAGTTGTTTCTTTTTTCATTATTCAACTCAGGGTAAACATTTTTGTCAAGTATAGGGCATAAGTAATGTTGTGTTCAATAGCTACTCTTTAATGAAGAAGGAATGAGTCCCTGACATTCTTGATGTGTTTTGAAATTCACAAGCTACTCTCAACAGTTCATGCTTTAGTAGTTGAAGGCAGGGGTCAACAAACTACAGTTTGGGCTAAATCTGGCACACTGTCTTTTATTGTTTGGCCTATGAGCTAAGAATGGTTTTTGCATTTTTAAATGGTTGGAAAAAAAAGAAGAGTATTTCATGACATGTAAAAATTATTTGAAATTCAAATTTTGGTGTCCATGAATAAAGTTTTATTGGAACATAGCCACACACATTTGTTTACATATTGTCTATGGCTGCGTTTGCACTGTAACTGCAGAGTTAAGTACTTGAGGCAGAGACCATGTAGCATACAAAGCCTAAAATATTTACAAAAACATTTTTGCTCCATTACAGAAAAAGGTTTCCCATTTCTGGTCTACAGTGTTCTAAATTCCGACACCATTTTCTTAAAGGTGGATGGAGTCCCATTTGCAAAATCAATGTAACGTATTAGCACCCACCATCATTATTTTTTGCTTTCTAGACTTTGTTGAGTTCTCGGTTTAGTTTCATATTACCTTTAGTAAAATAAAGTATGCCTTGTTTCATATACTTAAAGATTGTTCCACATCCACAGTTGGTTTAAGGACTTAAGTTTAGTTCAGTTATTAACAGCCTGCCTTTGATTGATTTAGAGGGTTAGTCAATTACAGACTAAGTCATTAGTTCAATCAGAACCATCAGGAAAATTGACATAACCTAAACTCACTTCAATTCACTGATAAACTGGAATCTTTTCTCTAAATGTTTTTCTAAAGCATTTTTAAATCCTGGCCATTTCAAAGAGTCCGGTTTTTTGTTTGTCTGTCTGTTTTTGTTTTGTTTTCTTTTTTTTCAAATTTATTTTTCATCCCAAACAAAGGTAAAAACCATGATCATGATTGTGTAAGATACACTTTCATTTCCCACATGCTGGTCATAATTAACAATCTGAATTTGCCAAGAAAATAAGTATTCACCACAGACCCTTCTGTGGCCACAGGTGGGCATTCTTGTTGAATAGAAGATGTTCAAAAGGTAACCATTCTTAGTATTTTAATTCACGATGGAGAGCACTACCACCTCCTACTGCCACATGCCTATGGAGGGGACACTCACGGAAGGTCTTTTTAGTCACTCCTCTTCCTTAAAAAGCAACCACATACCTTTCATCTATCAGTGGCCCCTAAATAGGAGACTTGCCATGTAGTTGCATTTTCAGAGTAAAATAACACACTGATGTGTGCACATCAGGCCCACATTATTACAGTTTCTTGTTGCAAAGGCATTTTGGCCAATGCCTTGAGATGGTTCTGTTCGTTGATTGATGGGCCCTCACCAAAGCAGAAAATATGCAAAGATTATTTGTACTTGTGTCTTGAAGTAAAACAGGGCCTACATAAAGCAACTTTTCTCCTTCTCTTTTCTGTTGCAACACACACAGCTTGGAAGTTGTTCACCTGTGTGAGACCCTTCTAGGCTTTTACCAAGGATTCATAAACAATTTCCGGTGAGGAAAGACCCCCCTGCCCCGCTTCTGTCCCACTCATAAAGCGGATCATGATGCAGCTGAATGGAGTGACATTACTTTATACATAACTTCTAAGCAAACCTAATTTGTATTTCAAAGAGTATCTTTTTAAAAGATTTTTAATTTATTTACTTGAGAGAGAGAGAGTGAGAGAAAGAGCACAAATAGGGGAGAGAGAGAAGCAGGCCGGTTAGCAGGGAACCTGATGCGGGGCTTGAATCCAGGACCCTGGGATCATGACCTGAGTCAAAGGCAGATAGTTAATGGATTATGCCACCTAGAGACCCTAAAAATCATTTTAAAATATTCGTGCCTTATTATTCATTACAAATCCCTTATGACATCATGTTTAAGAATCACTGATACTGAGGCTTGTGCTCTCTTGGTTGAAAAGTTCCCCAAAACCTGAGAAAGGCCTTCGAAAGAAAAGAGAAGTGAAAGCCCTGTGCATGGATGTACAGCCCTGGACACTCCACAGTGATGAAGAACCCAAGCTTTCTGGTGAGTCCATTTTTTAAAAAAGTGAATTTAAGGGAAGCAAATGTAAAGTGCAACAAAATTTGGCCTCACATTTACATTGGAGAAATGGCCGATTCTGATGAGTTAGTCCAGGTAAGTTCACCCCTGGTTAACTACAGAGGCATTAGATATGGAACGTCAATGTCTTCCAGACGGACACAAAATTCGTATCTCTACCATGGGAGCCGTGATGTTTGTCCACTTTCTAGACTGTGCTAGTACTCTTTCTCCCTTCTACATTCATTTTATGTGGAAATTTGGAAAAGGATTACCCACGTGTAATCTGGTGTTTTTTCCACACCATCAAGACATACAATAATAGATTTTGTCAATTTAATAAAAATTAATACACGATTTTATAAGAAACACTAAAATAACTAAAATATTTCTTTGTCCTTATACTTACCCTGTCATTAAAAACACATCCTACCTCCCTGTAAACAAATAGGCCATTACAGACATAAAAAAACATTATTCAGCAAAATTTATTCAAGAACTAAAATGACGGAAGGTGTTAAGAACATAAAAACGCAAAAGATCCTCTCTAAATCCCAATATTCCCTAACCACTGGTTCATAAAAAATACTCCATGGTGTACAGAATTAGTCTTGTTCTATTAGTTGATCAAGTTACTTACACTGTTAGCAAGTCAAAACAAGTAATTCCCTCTGTGTGTGTGTTTGCTTGCTTGCGGATCTGTTTCATTTATTTTAACCTGTATTTTTATATAGAAATCCAAGTTGCGGAAAATTTATCTTGTCATTAAAGTGGTATGAAAATCAAATCAGTCTTCATGTAGGTTCTCTTATCCCTGCTGATCTCAAGTGACTAATGATGCCTACGGCAGGGTTTTGTAAAATGAAATCTCCTTGACTTTTTCAGAAAACCGTTCTCTTTACAATGTACACCCATTTTGGCTCTCTCCTAAATATTTTAAGAACTTCCTAAGTTCAGGATCACTCTCTCATCAGTAATGTATTTGCTTGCAGACTGTATGTAGAAACCTTTTTTGGGAAGTTGTAAAATTACTAACCATTGAAAGACTAAGAGGCATTTCAATAGGAATGAAATAATATTCAGTAGGTATATTACTTTTTAAAAGGAAAAGGAAACAGATTCTGATTGATTTGGAATGATTATAAACCAGAATATTCTTGTTAACTTAAGGCACTGCTTATTTAAGTCACCTATGACTTACTGGCAACTCGAACATTTAGAAACAAAATTTAATCTTTGATGATTTGGCATCACCATAGTGATTACCAATTACTGCTTGGTACAGTAAATGAATAAGTTACAGGAAACCTGGCTAGGTCAGTAAACATACTCTGGATATTATTTTTTAAATCAATCTAAATAATAATAAAATAACTCATCATGTACATGTTTACTGTATACCAGGCACTGGACTAATTAGTGACACCCATTTTACAATAAGGAAACCGAGGATGAAGAGAGCTAGGCTAAGTACTCGTGGCTTCCTTTACGTAAAGGCTGAGTCTGGAAGGGGAAAAAAAAGCTGTTTCAGAATCTCGTTTTCGATCTAGATAAATAGGAAGTATTTTTACAGAGTTCACTTAACACTCACACACACGTTGCTAAATTTCCTGTCTGTATTACTCATTGAACATATAATTCATGCCAAAACTGAAGAAAAGACTTTCACTTAGAAATAATTTCTTAAAAAAATTCTATAGGAAGAAATGATAGCTAAATTAGCACTTGAAAAAGGCCAAAGAAAATTATATATTGTATATAATTATGCCTCATTATGACCTCTGCACATTTTCCAGAAAAGTTAAGCATTAAAAACACACACAACAGGAACACCTTAAAGGTCAGAGCCTGATGAAAGAAAAGCGCAATAGTTAATCATGAAGGACGAGATTAATGTTCTGGTAGGAACATACATTTTTATCATTGCATTTTGCTTGGTAAATACTTTAAAAGATGCAATTTCCCTTCCATGTATTTTGTTCATATCTGAAAGAGGCGGTGGAGAGAGACAATTCTAGAAAATAAAAGTTAAATTTTAATTTAATGACATGAAAATGTGGGATTTGTTGATTCCTAGCATTCTTCACGTGATTTTTCTTCACATGAGCCTTTTTGCCCAAAAGTCCTCTTGCTTTAAAAGTAAATACTTTAGTCTCAGTTTCCAAAAAAATGTACTTCAACATTTCTCATTTTCTTCAGGAGTATTTCCTAAGATAGCAGTGCTCCTGGGTCATATTTGTTGGAGTTCACCCTGGCAACCCCCTAAACTATAAACATTTAAAATAACAAATTCAACTGTTTTTTACTTTTTATAATAAAATAACCTTCAGGTTCACAAACTATTGCAAAAATAAAAATAGTACACTTTTGCCAGCTTTACCTATTGTTAATATCTTACCCCATCTGTTTCATTTTTTTATTTCTGAAGTATAATTAACATCAAATGTTGTATTAGTTTCAGAAGCATAACACTGATTCTACAGTTCTGTGCATTACTCGGTGCTCACCATGATGAGTGTCATCACCATTTGTCACCATACAACATTGTTGCAATATTATTCACTATCTTCCCTATACTGTACTTTTCATCTTTGTGACTTATTTATAACTGGAAGTTCATACTTCTTAATCCCCTGTATCTATTTCACCCATCCCCCCATTCACCTCCCCTCTGGCCACCACCTGTTTGTTCTCTGTATTTAAGAGTCTGGGGATTTTTGTTTAAATTCTACATATAAGTGAAATAATACAGTATTTGTCTTTCTCCCCTGTCTTATTTCACTGAGCATAATACCCTCTGGGTCCATTCATGTTGTCATAAATGGCAAGATCTCATTCTTTTTTATGGCCAAATAATATTCCATTGTATGTATATACTATATCTTCCTTATCTATTCATTTATTGATGGAGACTGGGTTGCTTCCATAATTTGGCTATTGTAAATAATGCTGCAGCAAACATAGAAGGGCATCTAGCTTTTCAAATTAGTGTTTTTATTTTCTTTGAAAATAAGTTACATGGATCATGGCCTTTTATCCCTAACTATTTCATTGTGTATTTCTTAATATGAATATAGGTATATTCTCTTAAATAACCATAGTACAATTATCAACTTCAAAAGTTTATATTGATATCATAGATTTATCTAATCTACCTCTCACATTCCAATTTTGTCAGTTTCCTTAATAATATTTCTTATAGCATTTTTTCCTTCTTCACTATATACAGTACGTATTAAATTCAGTTGTCATATCTCTTTAGCTTCCTTTAATCTGGAAACATTTCCCAGCCTTTTTTTTTTTTTATGACATTGATAATTATGAAAAATAGATTTCTCCCAACCCCTTTTAAAAATACATTATTCCTCATTTCGTGTTTATCTTATCTTTCTTCATGATTAGATTGAAGCCATGCATTCTCAATAGCATTGTTGGTGTTCTGTTCTCCTTGGCATATTATATCGGGAGACACACAGTGCCTCTGTCCCCCATTAGTGGTGATGATTTTGACCATTTTGTGGAGAATCACTTTAAAGCCAGCTAATATGCTGCTCTGCCTCAAAATTTTCCATTATTTAGCATCCATTGATAATTCTTATCTAATTTGATCCTTGCTAAGATGGTTGCAAAATGATGACTTTCCAATGCTACTATTTATCAATCAGTTTTGGTATTTGTTTATTGATCTATTTATTATAGATAAAAATTCATGAATTATTTCCCCATTATTTATAATGCATTACTGCACTTAAATTATTTTGGTGCAGAAATTTTCCCAGATTTGGCTACTCTGAGCCTCTTCAATCTAGCCTTCGGAATTTTTATGACAGTTTTTAAGCTATCTTATTCTTTCTGGTATAATAATGTGTTCCAATCTAATCTTGTACCTATCTGCCCCAATCTTTTAATCAGCCATTTCTCTGCAGGACCTTAGCTCTTTTTAGTAGGGATTGATTAGAGACAGAGATCTGAGCTCTAGGAGTGCTTATGGCTATGGGGCTGTCTTTGCTTCTTGGTGCTGTCATCCAACAAAGCTAGGAAATACATGAAATGTGTATGCCCTTATATGTATATATATGTACATTTATGTATGCACAAAGGCATATTCAGACACATGCATATACACATACACAAACATGCATATACACATACATTTACTTATTTTAGAAATCAGGAGTTCTCACCAATTCTTTCAATTTCAATCTATCCTCTAAGATTCTTGATGGCTCTGATTCTGTATTTGTATTTCCCTTCTTCCGCTCTGACAGCCTTGGATGCCAGCAACATCGATACATTTACTCACTTACGGAATAATGGAATACACTTAAAATAGTTTCAGAAATTGCTTCAGAAACATTATAATAAACAACCTCTTGAAAAGAGTTCAGGATTCATTTGCAATTCCCTCAACCCCGCATTTCCCTTCCTACACACCTCATTCTGCTCAATACAGAGGAAGTTTGGTTAAATATTTTGTTCCAAATGTCCTATATTATTTTTCTCATCTTTTTCTCCCTCCCTCTTTCCTTCCTTCTTTTTCCTCTTATTTACTTCTCCCCTTCAGTTATGACATTCACTTGAAATAAAGTTAAGTTCGTTTTCATTTCTTTTCAGTTTTAAGTTATTGTTTTTCTTCCATTCTTATTGACTGAATTTCCTTTTTTTTTTTTTTTTTGGATGTACAGACTAGTAACATGCTTTCTATAGTCAAAACCACCCAAAAGGTTATATTCAAAACACTGTTCCTCCCTGCCCCAGCCCATCAAGCCCATTTCCCCTCAACCTTGCAAGCCTACAGTTTCATTGTCTTCGGCTTTATTTGTCCTTTGTTTCTTTCTGTAATAAGCAGATCTACGTATATGCTCTTATTTTCTTTTCTAACACAAAAGATAACACTGTGTCTTTTGCCTTTCTTTTTTTTTCTTTCTTTCTTTTTTTTTTTTTTAAAGATTTTATTTATTTATTTGAGAGAAAGAGACAGTGAGAGAAAGGATGAGCGAGAAGGTCAGAGGGAGAAGCAGACTCCCCATGGAGCTGGGAGCCCGATGCGGGACTCGATCCCGGGACTCCGGGATCATGACCTGAGCCGAAGGCAGTCATTCAACCAACTGAGCCACTCAGGCGTCCCTTTTTTTTTTTTTTTTTTTTTTTTTAATATTGTCCCCTGGAAGTCCTTCTGTATGTTTCACAGAGAGCTGCCTCGATCTTTTTTGTAACTATGTGGCATTCACTGGTCACAACTTTTTTGAAGCCCTATTGTATCTACCAAAGGAGGTTTGGAGTACATTCATGCCTATATTATGTGTACAGATTAATGATGAGCGATTTCTTTAAGTAAGGTGTTGGTGTAAATGGTTGTATCTTCTCTGTTTATTGTCTAAGAGCAGCTGTGCTTTGAGTCCATGATTTCATGTTTCTCTTGATTTTCCTTTAGAAGTTATCCCTATCCTCCTGTCTCTAAATTACACTCTGTGCCACCCCTAACCCTTGTCTAGTTGTTACTAGGCACTTTTCTTAGGCCTAGAAACATGCTTGAATATCTGCTGTCATCAAACACTTTCTCTCAGGAGTGTTGCCTCTGTGTGCTACAGCAAGATGCCTAGCTGGAGGGGCCAGTCAGGATAAAATCCATCCAATATTCTGCTGGCCAAGTCATGCCAGCATTCACATGGGAATATGTCTACACAGGGTCAAGTTTTCATCCTGTTCAGAAAGGCACTATAAAGCCTAGCAACAGCTCAGTTCTCAACCCTTCCTTCCCATCATGTTACCATTGTATCTCTCCAGCCTACACCATCTGGATTCTTGGAAGTTTTATGCTAGTGTATCCTTCCCATTCATTCTCCCTCTGTCATCTTATTTTTACCTCCTCCACTCCTCTGAGACTGCTCAACCACAGTTGCTGAGGAAACTGAGGAAATTATAATCCTACTGGACAGCAAAAAAGCATCTGGTACTTAAAACCTTTCTTGAAAGCCATTTTTCTTTTGACTCCTGAAGCCTAGAATTCTTCTCCTTCTTCCTTTTCGTCTTGTGTCTCCTTCCTGCCTTTGCTGCTACAGGACTTTCTCCAGATTTTCTTCTTTGGCTTCCTCTCTTTTTACTCGGTAGTTTGCACCAGAGTTATTTCCTATTTCCATAATTTCATCGCATCTCTAGGTGTAATTTTCCAACATCTCATCTAAGCTTGGTTTTTCTCAGGAATTCTAGATCTAGGTTCCTTTTACCCAACGGTGTTTCCACCTGATAGTTCACTTCAGAGCTCAAAGTTTAAAACTAAACTTGTTGAGGCCCCTGGGTGGCTCAGTTGGTTAAGTGCCTTCCTTCAGCTCCAGTCATGATCCCAGGGTCCTGGGATTGAGCCCCGTTGGGCTCTCTGCTTGGCAGAGAGCCTGCTTCTCCCCCTCTCTCTCTCTGCTGCTCTACCTGTTTGTGCTCTCTCTCTGTCAAATAAATAAATAAAATCTTTAAAATAAAGTAAAGCCAAACTTGAAATTTTCACTGTTTTATATGCTTCTCTATTGTTAACATTTTCTCACTTGTTCAAGATTCAAACTCCAGAATAGCTCTGATTTCTCTCTCTCGTTCTCTCCCCCTAGCTCTCTCTTTTTCTCTTACTCTCTCTTTGTCTTGAATTCCCCAAATGTGACTAGAAAAGTCTTGCTGTTCCTTCTTCCCCAAATTTTGAAATCCCCTTTAGGTACTTTCCATTCCTACTGCCACCTTGATGCCAAGACCCCGATGACTCATGGTTCATAGCAATAATTTTTTAAATTCATTTTTGAGTCATTCAGAGCACGTATCACATTCTTTCACACATTTGATTTAATCAAGTCCTTTGTGAACATCTAAATTGGTGCCCTACTGGAGCTGAAGACAGTGCTTGTAAAATATCAAATGTATCTTCTTGAAGGTGGCTTATGGAATTCTCAGTCTTTTGCCTGTAGAAGATTCACCTGAGAATCTTGTGGGAATGAAGATTTCCAGTCCCCACCTTTATTCTAATTGGAGTGGGCCTAGAGTAGAGCTTAAGCATCTGCATAACAAATAGCCCAGATTGTTCTTTTGCTGGTGTTATGTTACACTGACCGCACTTTCTAAGACTTTCTTCCAAATAGTCCCTAATCAAGCACTGACTCCATGTTGAACAGCTATTTTTCATATGTATTTCTACATTACTTCCAAAAGTGATGTGTGATGTGAGACAGCTTACAATATAATTCACAATTACATCGAAAATCATTAAGATAATAAAAGGCTCAAGCCAAGAAATAAAAACCCTGAAGAAATGATTATTTGAAAATCCAGACTAAAGGAAAGTACTGAAACTGAAGCATAAAAACTCACTCTGAGCTATTCAGCAATCAAGGTAAAGAAAACATGGCCAGTGAGAGTATTATTTATCTAATAAAAAGACGTGACTTTCTACTGCTCCTGAGCTTTGAAAGGAATTTACCCAATGGTTCTTTATTTGGGGATCATTGACTAACAAAATAGATAATATAATTTAAACCTTTTTTTTTTTTTCAAGAAGACTGCATAGAGCTACTTCTTACGATAAGCTTAGATGAAAACCGAGGGCATAATACGGTAGCATTTTGGAGAATCTCGGAAATGAGTGAATGATGGATTCCTTCGATAATCTCTTCGAAGTATCAAGCGTCTCAGCCAGGCTTTTGACTGAAGATGAATACAGCTTTGAATGAAGACAGCTCAAAATTGGGAATGTTATCCAGTTCTCTCACAGGTAGTCCTCACTTCTAATTGAAGAAAGATCTGATGTGTGGATGACAAAGATGCTGTTTCCTTGTGAAGATAAAAGGACTTGCCTGATATTTTCATCTTAACGGAGAGTCATTTTACCTCTGGACAAGGGTGAGCTGAGTACTTTCAAACAGATCGAGGACAATTCTCACAAAGCATTTCAATGTCTGCACAAATTGATGGCAATGCCAGAATTCTATACCATAAAGCACAAAAGAAATGGTCTGCCTTGGAAGGTTTTGAGGATAAAGAAGTACCAGAGATCTGTCTTGACCGCAGAGGATCCTTAACATGACCCCTGTAAAATGTTTCATTTTAAGACCAACTGTATACCAAGGGTTAACCAGGTAAATCACATGCTGTGATCCTAAGAAACTACAAATGGCAATCAGTTGATCAGATCAGGTTAATATTATCCATTTAGATGTCAAAGTATGCCTGCCAAAATGGATCATTTGGTTTTAGGAGAATTAATATTTAGGAGAATTAATATTTAGGAGAATTAATAGCGGCTTTTCCTGACATAAGTTGGCCGAGAGGTTGAATTGCTTGTCAAAGCCACTTCTGTGACCAGACAGGAAGGCATGTCATCAACACATGAAAGGTACTTGTCTTGCTGTGGCTAGGTCATTGAAAGACAACCAATTTGTTTAGTTATAAAATTAAAAGGAGGGCACTTGGGATCCAGCCCTGTTTTATGCCATTTAAAATAGACATTTCATCTGTCAAAAAGAAGGCCTTTTCTATCCATGTTAATTTGTGCCATATTGTTCAGCAGTAATGGCTCTGAGAGAGAATTATAAGCCTTGAATCTCTGTTGAGATCATACACTTAGGCCTCTTTATGGATTCCATGTCCAATGATAAATCAATAAGTTCCATGGAAAGTCTTAAAGTGCTTCTAACTGATTGAAAGACTGCGTTTTATCTTCAGAAATATATTCTGCGTGCCTATTTCTTCCTTTCAATTATCTAAACCTATTTCTCAATCTATCCTCATGCCTCTTCTTATATACTCTCTTATAGTTACCTTAACATATATCTTATAGGACCAATTAGCTTTCTTTTATATTGGATCATCCAAAGCTTTGAATAGTCATTCTATAAATAGATGAGTACTCTAAATTTGTGCTCAAAAAAAGAATGAATAAATAATGGGTAAATGAGTAAATGGGTGAATATTTCCTACTTTGGCTGTGTTCAAAAATAAAGTTCCTAACCAAACAGTTTGGAGACTCAGAAGAAAGGAGCAAAAAGTCAAAGGACGTGATGAATGTGATCTCTGTTGTTGAACTCAAGAGGCTGTTTTGGCTTTCAGTCAAGAAAATTTGGAATCCTATCACTCTGGATTTCCAAGGTGCAGATTTTGAAAATGGATGGGCTCCATCAGCACTTGTCATGAAGTTATAGACCTTGTCACATTGGCCAAGCCATCGCAATGTTCCAGTTGGGTTCCTCTAATCTAAGTTCCTCTAAAATCTAAAGAATACCTGGAGTCTGAATCATGAATACTGTAAATTCCTTAAATTATTTTTATTTCTCTCATGGTTTCCATGTGTGTATTGGGGAGTTATATTTAGCCACCAAAAAGTTTTTAGTTAATTGATAATATACTTGTATTTAGATACCAGCTCTATTTCAGTACATTACATAACCAAGTCAAGGATTTCCTTCATATTTCACCTCATGACCTACATAGGAAGTGATCATCTCATACTTTGGAGTAAATTAAGGAAGCTGGTCATGGTGATTGGCCCTCTGGGCTACCAGAGGGGCTGAGAAGATCCAACCTTACCACAACAGAAACACCATATTCTGGTGCCTGTCAGAACCAAGTTTGGGAAGCCCTGGTCTTAAGTTTATAAACTCAAATCTTAAGAGTAGAAAGAGGTTATGAAGTCCAGTTTTGTATTTCCAGGCATTAAATTATTCTAAATCCAAGATAGTGCTTGTTTACCGTATGTTTGAAGATTCTTAAAGTCTGTTCAAAGACTGTTCTGCAACAGGAACATTGTTCCCGTAGAGTCTCTGTGTCAGACACCTTATTCTCTGCTGCTTACAGTCAGTTTCTTTATCTTCTCATAAAATAAAGTCAACACTCTCATAAAAACTATCCTTCAAAACCTTGAGTAAGTCATCTGTCCATCTCTTTGGGTAAATAAAGTCAATGTTTTCTCTCTCTCTTCTCAGGGCTGGCTTCCTATTTCCTCAATATTTTATTTTATCTCCTTTTAAAATTTTTGGTTCTTTAAATTCACTGTGATTTCTCCACATTTTTAAAAATACAGTAATAAAAAAGTGGCAAATTATTCCAGAAACATCTGGCCATCACTGCATATATGCATATTGGCTACTCACCTCTTACTGTGGTCCACTGACATTCTCCTGTATTATTTCATTGTAAGTGTAGCCAACTGATGCCATTTACACTTACTCTTAACAAAGAAGTGAAAAACGATGAACAAGGGACTCAGTCAAATTATGCATTATAGGTGCCATTGACTAAAACACTATACTTAATAGGTCTTTAAAAAAAATATTTTTATTATTTGTTTGTTTGTTTATAGATTGTGTGAGCTGGGTGGGTGGGAAGGGAGGGGCAGATGGAGAGAGAGACTCTTCAGGCAGACTCCCTGCTGAGTATGGAGCCCAACCTGGGGCTTGATTCCACCACCCTGAGATCATGACCTGTGAACTGAGATCTGACTGGAGCCAAAACTAAGAGTCAGATACTCAACTGAACAAGCCAACCAGATGCCCCAATACTTAATGGGTCTTGAAAAATTTTATCTCATTTGATTCTCACAACAGCCTAACAGGTAGATATTAGTGTTTCCATTTTATAAATAAAGATACTGAGGCTCAGAGACATTAGATAACTTGTCTAGGGTTGGTCTTGGATTCAAGCAGATTAATTCTTTGACCATTGTGACTTACTAATTCTGAGAACAGTAGTTCAGAATAATAATGGTCAGACCAATTTGCACTACCGACATGATTCTAGTTCTTTCTGTAGTCACCTTTACATAGAAGCCCATTCACATTAAAGTTGATTTCTACTTCAAATTTTATTATCAAAGGACTTCAAAGTATAACTTCAAAAGAGTTAATGCTTCTCAAAATATGCTCCTAAGCATATTTTTTCTAATCCATTATGGTCATGTATTTTTTATGGTAGCATACATGATATATGTATATATAGGTATATATATATGTATATATATAGGTATATAACATAATGATTCAATATTTGTAGTTATTGTCAAATGACCACCACAATAAGTCTAGTTAACATCCATCACCATACATAGTTACAAATTTTTTTCTTGTGAGGAAGACTTTTAAAATTTGCCCTTTTAGCAACTTTCAAATATATAATAGAGTATTATTAACTGTAGGCACCATGCTCTACATTACCTCCCCATGGTTTACTTAATTTATAACTGAAAGTTTGTACTTTTGACTCCCATTCCATCCACCCCTCACCCCCAACTCCTGCCTCTAGCAACCACCAGTTTGTTCTCTATGAGTTTGTTTTTGCTTCTTAGATTCCACAAAGAAGTGAGATCCTAAGTATTTGTCTTTGTCTGTTATACTTAGTATAAGTCATCAGGGTCCATCCATGTTGCCACAAATGGTAGGATTTCCTTCTTTTATGGCTGGATAGTAGTCTAGTGTATGCCTATCTTTTTAAGGCAGTGCTTTTGTTTTCTTTAGAAAAATATCCAGAAGTGGAGCATTATGGATCATATGGTGGTTCTATTTTTCATTTTTTGAGGAACCTTCATACTGTTTTCCAGAGTGGCTATACCAGTTCGCATTCCCACCAACAGTGTACAAGCATTACCTTTTCTACCCATCCTTGCCAGCATTTGTTACTGCTCTTTTTTGATGACAGCCATTCTCACAGGTGTGAGGTGATAAATAATCCTGTTGCTTCTTGGAAAAACCTCATTTATTAAGCAAATAGCTCTTGCCATCTTTCTAAATACTCTTTTAGGTGCTTTGTAACTATGAATTCCTATAGACCTATGAAATAGGCACTATTTAAAGATGAAAAAACTGAGGGAGAAGTTAAATAATTTCCCAAAGTCCCAGAAATAGTATGGAAATAGAGCTGGGATCTGAACCTATGCATCAGAGATGAAGTCCTTCACTGTTCTCCAAGCCTCTACTGCTTGCTGAGCAATGTGTTCTTTATAGAAAGTGTGATGACTATTTTAATTCTATTATTGGATTTAATAACCATAAAGTATGTGTATGTTGACAGGTGTGTGTAGGCAGACATATGCATACAGATACACCCCTTAAAAATTTAAAAGGAGGGCACCTGGGTAGCTCAGTCGGTTAAGTGTCTGCCTTCAGCTCAGGTCATGATCTTGGGGTCCTGGGATGGACCCCACATCATGCTGAGTAGGGAGGCTGCTTCTCCCTCTCCCTCTGTCCCTGCCCCACCCCCCCACCGCTGTGTATACCTGCTCTCTCTCTATATATACTTAAATAAATAAAGTCTTAAAAACAATTTAAATGGAAATGAAAACAAACCCTCTTACTCAGAGATGGTTTTATTCATGGTAACATAAACCAAGAAACCTATGGTCAAATATACAAAAAACCTCATGTTCAAAGCTTCCAGTGCAGTAACATAAATTGGAAGCCACCACAACTTTTCTACTAGTTTGAGATACCTGAGTGCTCAAGTGCGTCCAAAATTTCGTGTTTTGACTCCATTCCAAGTAGCAGAGTTAAGAGAGGACTAAGAGCTCTGAAAATTATCCTGGATTTATCCATCCTCAAAGTGAACTGAAAGACCTTGAAAATTTGTCAACTTTGGATCTCCATAGTGTCAAGTCTGCCTTTGCTTTCATCATTGGAGAGGATCTTACTTAGCTATGAATGGCAGCTATAGAAATACATCACAATTATTTTACACTCTCATATGTTGGTCAGTGTATCTCATAAGAATGTTGTTCAATTTATCTATTATCTATCTATCTATCTATCTATCTTTTATGGCTGTTCAATTTAAACAGGGAATTATATCACATAATACCCTCTATCTAGTCATTTTAAATACTGTGATTTGGAAGGTACTTGGGAGTCCCCTTCTCTTTCCCTCTAAGAGGCCTGGGACCTTTTGACTTTTCTTGAAATCAGCATCTATTTCAATTGGCAAAAGAAAAGAAGAAATGTTCTGTCTTACAGTTTTTGTTTGATATGCACAACTGGTCCTAAAACAAGACCCTGAGTCAAATGCCAAGTAGAATTTCGACAGATCCTGTATATAAATATAGGTATTTGTCGTGCCGGCGCGACAAATTGACCAGGAACGTGAGGGTAAGAGGATGAAGAAAAGAACTTGAGAAGCAGAGAGATGGGGGCAGGAGGAGCACTGAGAAGGATGTCCAACAGTGCTAAGTTTATTCAAAGCATTAAGGCCATTTATATAGTGATAAGAGGAGAAGCAATACACCTGTGTCCAGTTAAACAACCACGAGTTCCCATAATAAGTTTCACATTTGACTATGAGCAGACCTCGTGACGCCAAATGGCTGATGCCAGTACAATTGTTCTGTATTGATACAGCAAACCTGAAAGTAATTTATGGACTGTACTAGGGCAGCAAGGACCAGCAACGAACTTTTGATCCCAACCGAATTGTTCTCATTTGTTTAGCAAGCGTGTGGGAAGTCACGTAGGCGAGCGCACAACACATAGCACAGACCCTTTCTCAGTGCTACTCAACTTTTCCAGTCCTAAACATTTTGTTAGGTTATTCGGACTTTAAAGGAGGAACAAGTCAGGGCCTGGTTTGGTCGTCGTCTCAAGCCTTATTACGGCCTCCCACAGGTATTGCCCAGGCAAGCGATAAAACCACAGAAAAAACCTGCTAAAAAGGGATAAGCTTAACATGTTTTGGACATATACACAATAGAGGAAAAGTTCTGGCATTGGAGTCCCAGGGCCTCTGTTCAAATCCCAGCTCTACTATTCACTATTTGTATGTCTTTGGGCAAATCACCTATCCTTTTAAAGCCTTAGATTCCCCTGATTATATAATAAGGACGCATATAATTTATAAAACTGCTTTGAATATGATAGATAATATATTAATTAGCCCACTTGCTTGTAGGTATACACACACATATTGAGAGACAATATAAATGGTTTCCATTACTCTGAAGAGCCTGTGTTCTTATTTCAAATTTGATATAGAATGTTCACAAAGAAAACAAGGAAAAAAAAAATAACAAAGAAAACAAGGAAATGCTCTGGGTGTCATCAAAATGGCAAAAAAAGAAAAAAAAAAAAAAGGACCTGACTCCCTTTATGTGCTCAAAAGCTAGATGCTCTGTTGTAAAATGTGTACTATGGGTGTTCAACGCATACTAATTCAAATATGACATGCAGTAATGTTGAACCAAGTGTTTGCGCTATCATCCTGGTTCACTGTGAAATATTTTACTTGAAACACAAAGAAAAGTAGACAATTTCAATTACTAGATAGGTTTCCACAATGCAGACAAACTTATCCCAAGTAGGATCACCTTCCATAGGCTTAGAGCTAGACAAAGAGCCGTAGGCAGCATGGATAGGCTGTGCACACTTTCCCAGATGTAGTGCACTGTGATAAATTCTATCTTGACAAAGAAACTACGCTTATTCAAAGCAAGTTTGGAAACAGTATTTCAGGAGTCTAACCCTTCTTTAATCATATATTTTGATGGAAGAATGTTCTTATGCACATCAGCTCAGCTCAATTCCTTCCAGAAGGACTGACATCTTAAACTGCACTAAACAATGAATCACCTTGTCAAATAAAGTGCAAAATGGAAAACCTGTTACCAAACTCATCTGATATAATGACATTTACAACAACATGTTTGAAGTGATAAACCGACAATAATAATTATATTTCCTTTAGACTTTGATTGTACTTTGAAAGTTCGATGCAATCATACTTTCTTCCTTCAAGAAAATTTTACACCCCGACATTTAATTTCTGAAACTTCAAACCTTCTATGAACATGCAAATCACAGTTGGCATTGAAAGAAGCACTCTCAGCTCTCTTTCAGGAGCCCGCAATGATGATGACGATGATGATGCAAACAATGGCTAAGGATAGGAGATTTTTCCTGTAATTCTAGGTTGATGGAAGCATTTCAGTTCAGAAATGACAAATAGAGCACTTTTTTCCCCCCTAACAACGAGATCATGCTGGTGTGCTCTCTTGAGGAAAATAAAAGCAGAATTAAGGCCATGCAAAATGCATGGTTTTTGCACATAGTAGGCACTTAATTATTATTGAATAAATAACCATGGGATATTGCAAAAAGTATTTAGAACATTCAGAAGACTGGGTCCCTCTCCTCAGGATGGGCTTTTAATTACCCTCTGATCCCAGAGCAGGCTGAGATGTTCCTCAGCCATGAGTTTAGGCCTTGCACACACTCCTGGCTTCCTCTGCTGCCGTATAATCCTGCTAGGTCAACAGGCACTCCAATCTGCTTCTTGGCAAATGCCCCACTTACCCTGGGTGTCCAAGCATTGGACCCTCCGCTACATTCCTAAATTCTCAAAGCTCCAGCAGTTGTCCTCAAAGCCTGTGGGCTCCCACTCACTGGCATTCTCCGTCCTTGTTTTCAGTAGCTCTGGCTGAAAGCTCAGTGGGAAAAAATATTATAATCTTTGACTAAAATGAGATTTTATACACTATTTGAAGGTACCTGTTATCCAGGCTTTATCAAGTGAAAATGGACATTTATTTCTAGACATAACTGTTTTAGGCACTCTACTGAACATAAAAATGGTATATTTTGATGTCTAGAGTTATAATCTTATACAAGTGAAGGACATGCTATATACATATTTTTTATATTATTCCTCAAGTCTTATATGGTCTCCCCCAAGAGAGAGTAAACTGTATCCTGCAGACCTAAATTATGAACATGTTTATTAAATTACTTGTTTGAACTACTTCCCATACAACTGTATCAACTATCAGATTGCAGATTCCTAGCAGTCTGTATGTCATTCTGTACATGCTATAACCCTACGTTCCAAAGCGCAGCACTCCACAAATAGGTTAATATTGAAATGAATATACCTATTTAAGTAAAGGACATCCTGGACTTAAAAGCAAAACCAAAAAAAAAAACAAAAAAAAAAAACCCCACAAAATCCCCAAACCAAAAGGCAGTTCGACACAGTCTTCCAAAAGGCACGGAGATTTCCAAAGCAGCTTGACTCATGTCAGACCTGGCACACAGTCATCCCTCGGTTCATATTTGTTCAATGAATAAATGAGGAAAGGGAGAGAGATATGCGATCTACAGAATGGGAACCAGTCTCACGGTGTAGAACTCAAAGGAAGGTAGTCCTATTGACAACTGCACAAATCAGGGTGCCGTGGGGCCACAATGACAGCTGTGATCACTCATGACCCGGCAGCAACTTCATAGTGCCTCTAACGCACCCACATGTCACCACCTACGCCGTCATTATGAAACCCATTCCACAGATGAAGAAGAGCCTTTTTCATAAGGCTGAACAGCAGTGCAGGGCTGGGCCAAGCTGCGAAATCAGGCTGGTCCCTTCCGCGCCCGTTATGTTCCCTGCTACCCTATGCTGCCCTGCTTGTCCCCAGAAACCCATGAAACTGCGAAAAGCCGGGCGCGACGGGTGGGGAAGGAGAGCAGACTTGCAGCCTTTCATCTCAGGCAGTGCGGGTTTGAAGTCGTGAGGTCAGTTAGGAGAGGGGCTGATGATTTTGTTGATTCTAAAAATGAAACTTCTCTACATACGCGTGCATAGGACTCCAGCCAATTTTTAAAAAATTCTTTTGACCCAAAGTGTAGAATAACACTTGCCCATTCTTTGAAAACAATAAGAGATGATTGGTGGCCACATGCTGAAGTGGTTATCTTCCCCATTCTCTCCACATCATTATTTGTAAAATCATCGACAAGGGGGGAAGTGATGAAGACTCCATATCGTGCAGGAGACGGCTGCATTCAAATAGCTTTGTCCCTTTCTCGAGAAATCAGGCAGGGAAACTGGCTAATTGGAGGGCCAGCAAGCCCATGAAGTCTACATAATGAATTCCAGGGACAAGGACACATCAGGGTTCACATTCTAGTAAATGACTTTCGAAGCAAAGAAATTGGGAGGTTGTCTCCTCACGTGTGGCGTCCGCAGGAGCCAAAGTTTTCTGTAGCCTGCTAACATACACGTAGAGCCTCGGCTAATGTCTGTATTAATTTAACTTTTCACTGGAATTGCCGCTCAACTTTTTTTCTTTTAAATGATTCACTGCTTTACAAAATGAAAAATCTATAAAATGTAACAAGGACTCTATGACAATTAGTGCCGTATGCTCTTTTTTAATCCTCTTTTGGAAGCTGAATTTTTCATGGTTCAGATACTGTTCCAATAATTAATTTGAAAATTTGCCATCTTTTTCTGAATTAGCATCCTTCATTTTTCTCCAGGGAAGACAGTGGGGAACTACAAACCACTTACCTTTATAGCAACCTGGTTGAAACCACAAGTTAAATGATAGCAATAGCAATCATACTTTGTGTCTCTCTCCAGACCAGTGATGTTCAACAGTTGCCATTCAGCAGCCTTAGCCTGCATAATGCAGCCACCAAGAAAAGAATGTGGGCAGCAAGCATCACTGGTGTGCACAGATTTGGGGAAATTTTGTCCAGAGTGCCCAGAGGTACTTCTCAATATCGTAACTATTAATTGACTCTATTCCATTCCAACCTCCAGCCAATTCATTAATTTAACAAACATTTCTAAGGCACCTACTATGTGTTAGGCTGAATGCTAAACACTGAAGATACGAAAGTTTCTTAATCCACAGTCATGGAAATCAACCCTGATAATTTGCTCTTATCTCCCACGTTTGATCCCTTAGCCAGTGCCATTGATTCTGTATGCCGAAAAATCTATTACTTTCCCCAATTCTTTTGCAAGAGTCCAAGCCACCATCATTTCTTGTCTGCCCTACCATAGTTTTCATTCACCCATACAATTCGTAAACTACTCAGCAAACATTTATTGGGCACCCACTATAGGCCAGGTGCTTTTCTGGGCTCTGGAGACTGCTAAGTAAGACAGTGTCCTTATTCCCATGAAGCAGCATTCTAAAGAAGGAATACAGGAAAATTTAAAAAGAAGGAAAAAACCAACCAGTGATTAATATATTAATATATTAATGATAATAAAACAGGAGTCTGTTGTCAGAGACAAAGGCGGTAAGTAGAGATTTTTTAAATTCTTCTTTGGCTCTTCATTTTCAAACAAAATATGCTATTTGTCTTTGATTTCAGACTTTAGAAGGCAAAATAGCTGAGTGGCTACCTCAAGGTCATTTCTGGCATCCTAAACTTGTCAATAATCATGTAGGATAATCATGTAGTTTCCCAACACTACTAATCCAAGTAACAACATCAATGATACAAACAAAATATATTATTAAGATTTATTGTTAATAACTGAGTATTCAATTTCAACTCTAGGTAAATATTATATATATAATCTGGGGTGAAAATCTACTTCATGCTTTGAATTTTACAGTCTGTTAAAATAAAAATATGTGTTTATAATCATAAGAATAATTGCTATGCTAATTGATTATTATGAAAATTATTGATTTTATTTATATATAAATATAATTGTGAAGAGCTCTCAACCAGTTAAATAAGTAAGGAAACAGATCAGATTTTTTTTTTTAAAAAAAAGGCCTTTAGAATGTATACTTAGGTTTCAGTTATCAAACTCCATTTGGGTTGTAAATTTGAGAATATCCTCTTTTGAAATTCTTTACATCTTGTTAAGATGAATTAAAAATAGTATGCCAAGTTTTATACCTCAAAATTTCCCAGTAAGCTGAAGCTCTAAAAAGCACGTTTGACATCACCCATGGTGAACCACCATTAGTCCAATCATAAGTATAAAGAGCGTAAAGACAGGAAGAGGCTGTCAGAAAAAAGTCAAGAAACCCCAAGCCATCTTGCTCCTATACTGAAGTTACTAGAAGTAGCCTCATAGTGACTACAGGAAGAATCCAGTGACCAGCAGTGCTGAAAAATTGTTTTTGCACTGTGGTTTCAAACTCCAAAATCAGCTACTAAAATCTTCTGTGACATAATTGTAGCAATAATTCAATTTATTTATTCAAACATTAGATTTACTTTTTTTAAATTCAGATGTTCTTTTTTCAGTGAACTAAATATTGACTGTAACACTTAGGAATTCAGCATTTGCTCAAGAAAAGGTATTGGGGATGCATCTAGCAAGAAGCAAGAAAGGCCTCTCTGAGAAGGTGACTTCAAGCTCTGACCTGAACTACAAGGCTAAGCCGTTCAGACCATGCTCTGGGCGAGGAGCACTGCAGAGAAAACCGTTAGTGCAAAGGTCCACAGGAAGCAACCAGCCATCACATTTGATGGAGGAAATACAGAAAAGGATTCCTGGTGAGGACTGAGTGGTGGGCATGAGCCAGATGCTGGATTTCCTCTTCCACCCTTGTCCCCTTCCATCACTCTTCTGCTTCCCGGGCCCCTTTGATTCTACCCTCAGTGTTTGGTCTTCCTACATTGTGACTGCGTGCTCTCCCTCCACTGCTTAGCACCCTTCCCTGGTTTCTCACAGCACAGAGAGTGCTACCCAAGCTCCTGGCCCCTTGTGTCTCTCCAGGCAGATCTCAGGACTGTCTCTCCTTTGCTCATTGACTTCTAGCTCCCTCTCTGCCCATTCACACACTGTTAAACCTGGCCTGCGGCCCAGACTCTGCCTTTTCTGGGACTCCTCTTTGCATAATAACTAACGTGTTTCTCAGGTTTCAACCTCATCACTTAGAGGTCTTCTCTGATGAGACGACTACCACATTTAGGCCTCCCTCCCTACTTCTCCATGCTAATACCCCCATCAGCTATTTGCCCCTTGAATTTCTTATTTATTGACTCTCTTCCCTAAACTGAGAGCTACCTGATCCTTTGAGTTACAACCCAGTCAGGGAATAAACAAACAAAATCATAATAACACAAAAATGAATAGCTTCCACTGTTAAACTATCCACTATATGCCCCATAGATCATGTGCTCAATGTCCTATTTCATTTATCTCCCACAAATCAGGACCAAGACATTACTCTCCCTGTGTATTTTTAGAAACAACTAAGAAACTGGAAAGCTCAGACAGAAAAAGTACCTTGCCCCAAGTCATCCCTGATAAGTGGTGGAACTGGGGATAGGTCATAGAAAGCCTTGGATTCCACATGCAGAGTGAAGACTATCTACTTGGTATCTGGGAGGTAGCGAAGGTGTTTTGAGCAAAGTAGAACAATTGTTAAAATGTTTCACAAGTAGGAGTCTTCATTCCTGGACTTAGAGTAGATCATTGGTACTTCTCTAACTCTGTGAAATCTAAATGGAGATGCTATTCAACTCCCCTCCAGTCTTTGCCCCAGGACTCCATTTCTGCTTCCCTTCCTTCGATTAAAGAAAACTGGATTAACTTTTAGGACGTGGAACACTCCTGTGACACAAATAACCACAAGGACCGTTAAAATGGTAAAATCGTAGACAAAATGTGAAATAAAGTTAATTATGATTTCTCCTGAATGTTTATAATTATTTTGGAGATAAAATCATGTACTGTACAAAAATTCATGTACTCTAATTTGCAAGAAAGAAAATAGCACAGTTACAATAAGCCCTACCTACATGTGTTTTTAAATATGTTATCATTTATGCCAAATTTTTAATCTTTAGTATTTTCAGTGTGCCTGGTTTGGTTCAATCCTGTTAAATTAAAAGCAAAAACAAAAACAAAAACACCTGAAAAATTTATTTCTTCATGTGGCTAGATCTGTTCCCAGGTTGTGAAGAAGCAAATTATGTACTTATATTCTTCTTTCTTCTCAATTATGAATATAAAGTCAGGGACAAAATGTATCCTTGAGCAACACAATAATTTGCACAAAGGCTGTGCAATTAAATAAGCATTTTGCCAAGATTAAAAAAATTAGAAGGGAGCAGGCAAGCACAAAAGAAATTGACTTTCAAGCCATGAGGGCTGATTTGAAAATTTTAAAGAGAGGCACAATTCACGTATAGTTCTGTGACACATTTCCCTTAAAAATCCATTTTGACCATTTTCATGTATCAGCAGATATTCTCCACCTTTCCTTTTACTCCATTCCCCATACTGTTCATGACATCCCCATGTCTTATTTATTTTAAAACTGGAAGATTGACCTCTTAATCCCCTTCACTTATTTCATCCACACTCCCCAGCCCCTCCCCCTGGGAGCCACCAGTTGGTTCTCCATGAGTTTGTTTCTCTTTGTTTTGTTTCGTTTGCCCATTTACTTGGTTTTTTTTAGATTCCACATGTAAGTGAAATCACATTTTATATAATATATAAGTAAATCTTCAATGTGAGGCCAAGTCCTTATTTCTTTAGCAAGGCTTCCTTTTGTATAGCAGAACTTTTTTCCAAGATACTTTTTAGTTTTTTAGTTTTAAAAATGTAAAAAAAAAAAATCCCATTGGAGTCAAATCTTTTCAAATAATTAGCTTCATTAAGGCATAATTAACTTAAAATGCACCCATGTTAAATTTGTATTTCAAAGAATTTTTAAAAACATTATAGGCCCTATCTTCACTATTACAATTAAGTTACAGAATCGTCCAATGGAAGGGTGTGGCCCTTTGTGTCCCCCACGTCTTGGCTCAGGCAACAATGATCTGTCAATATAGATGGGTTGTACCTATTTTAGAATTTCATGCAAATAGAATCACACCATATGTATGCTTTTGGATATGGATTTTTTTCTCTTATCATAATGTTTTTGATATCTATTCATGTTGTTATGTGTGAGGGAAGTTCATTACTTTTTATTGCTGTGGAGAATTCTATCATATGGATTTACCATCGTTTGTTTATTCTTTTTTCCCACTGAGATATTTGGGTTATTTTAGGGTTGACTATTTTAAAGAAAGCTGCTATGAACATTTGTGTTCAAGTTTTGCTGTGAAGATGCTTTCATATCTCTAAATACCTAGAAGTGGGTTTTCTGGGTTATATGGTAAGTGAATGCTTGACTTTACAAAAACCCAGCAAACTGTTTCCCCAAAGTGATATTCCACTGAACATTCTCACCAACATTGTATCAGAGTTCCACTTGCTTCAGATCCTTGGCAACACTTGGTGTGGCCAATCTTTTATTATTAGTCATACAAATAGATTGTAGTGGAATCCCACTGTGACTTTAACTTGTATTTCCCGAATGACTCACGAAGTCGAGCTTTCTCAGGTGCTTATTTGCCATCTGTATATCTTCTTTGCTGATACAACCACTGGACAAATATGTCTGTCCTCACCTCTGTCCCCCAGGACAGAGGGTTGACAAAGGAATTTCACATAGGCTTTCTGCCTGGAGCTCTGCTTTCTGGGGAACCCAGGCTAAGACACGATTGTATAGAATATGTTTTCCTGGAATTATCCATAAGAGACAGTCTTAAACGGCTCTGTAACTACATGCAGATATGAAGGAGCTAGAACATATCATACTGTTTACTTTGCTCACATCTCTCAGGCTTCATGGGGACTGGTGGGAAATCTGTAAAAGGAGGCATGAAGGCAAGTATCTGGTAAAATCTGACGCTGCCATAATCTCTCCTTAGTTGGAGTAAACCTCCAGGTGCGACCAATACTATGTGGATATTTTCTTCTGTCCTGTCTTCTTTTTTATCTCCTTTTCATGAAAATAACCAACAAAAAACTAAAACTCAAGTGCTCATGATGTCCCAATGGGATCTTCCTCAGTGTCTTGGTGTGCCACGAAACATCACATCTCCAGATCACTCTACTTGGCCTCTTCTCTTGCTGACGCCTAAAGGACGTGGAAAACATTTGAGGATTAAAATTGCTCAGCCCCAAATATGCATGAGAAATTAGCCCAAACACCAGTCTCCAGAAACAACAAAGCTAATGGTGTGATGTCACACCAAACTTATAGACAAACCTTCATCTTCCCTGGAGTCAGTCAGGCTAAAAGTCTTAGAATACATTATAATTCAGTACCAACATCCTCCAAATGTTGGAAGGTCCCTGCATGCTATGACTGGAGTGAGGCAAAATCTGTCTTTCCTCTCAAAGCTATTTCATTAGCTTGCTAAGTTTCTCGAAGTTCTTTGGAGTTGTTTCTTTAGTTTAATATATATCTGTAGCAGGACCTTGTTGAATTCTAATATGTTATCTTGTAGCCCTCAAACCTTAATACAGGCCCATTAGTTGAGCTTATTAGAACAGATTTGTTTACCAGTTTATGAGAGAACTTAACTTTTCAGAAATAGTACATAGGAAAGGAAAACTTTCAAGGAAAAAGATTTAACAAAGTTTCCCATAAGGGTCTGGAAAATGGGAGAGCACTGAGTAGATTAGAATAGACTAGGTTGGTGTACAGGTAGACCCCCAAAGCTTTGTGACATCAAAACAAAGGTCATTCTTGCTTACAAAACAGTCCACATTCCTCCACATAATCCTGTAGGAACTTGGGCTGAAGATGGCAAGGCCATCTTCAACACAGAACTTAAAAGATCACTTCGAGAGTTGCATCCTAATCAGGCATAGAAAAAAAAAATAGCCTGGGGGAGCACACTGGTGAGGTTTTATGAGCCAGGTTTTCAATTATACTCCATTGACCGGGAGCATAATCACATGACCCCACCTAATCTCTAGCGAGGCTGGAAGATCTAGTCTAGCTGTGTACCCAAGAAACCAAAGAAAGTAGATTTTGGCAAACAGCAATCCACAAGAAGACAAGGCCTGAGTGGGTCTTGGTTTCCAGGGTTGGTATTTTTGAGGCAACTGGCATAACCTAGAGAAATCAGATGGGAGATGAAGTTCAATGTTAGCTATCCACTGCTCTGTAACAATTTATTACAAAGCCTAATGCCTTAAAACAATGCAATTTGATTTTTTGTTTCTATGAATCAGGAGTTCTGGACTTGTTCAGCTAGGCAGTTCTGGATCAGGGTGTCCCATGAGGTTAATTCAGATAATGGCTGGGGCACTAGTCATCTGAAGGTTAGACCGATCTTGGAGGATCCACTTCCAAGGGGGCTCACATGACTGACAAGCTCATGCTGGCTCTTGGACCAACTCGTCCTCAAGTGGAGCTTTCCTTAGGGTCCCTTTGTGTCTTCAAGACATTATTATGGGCTTTGTCCAGAGAGAAAGATCTAAGAGAACAGGGTGGAAACTTCACTGTCCTCTATGACCTAGCCTAGGAAGTCACCCCTGTCATCTTCTACAGGCCACATAGACCAGCCATGCTTCAATGTGGGAAGATAGTACATAAAGGCATGAATACCAGGAGGCAAAGATCATCTCAGAGGCTGGCAATGAAGGATTTTGAGGATCTATTAGAACCAACCCACTATCAACAGTTCTATCCATCATTTAGTGCCTGATTGATGATCTGTACAAATGAGCTGTATGCACTAAAAGCAGGCTAAGTCAATCTGTTCAAAGCTTGTATATCCATCCACCTACCTTGGGCATCAATCACTTGACACCTGAAACAAATTGCTGAACAGTCTTTGAAGTAAGCATCAGGAAATATTTCCTTACTCATTCTTATTCTTGCCCTCCAGGGAGCCCATGCCACCATCATAGCGGTCTCACCTGTCCCTGACCACCTGCCCAAGAACACACTTCTTAGATTTTAATCAGGGAGCCTCATAGTTGTAATTCTCGGCATTCTTTTTCTTGTAATGCCCATATCTCGCCAAGAACTTAAAATAGGAAATAAAGAAAATAGAAATGAAGCCTCTTCTTCCTGTTTTCCCCCTGGAGTTTTTCATTATGAATAATCTAGAGTTCGTAACAGGAACACGGACACCTGAGGAGCCTGGTTATGCTCAGGTGCTAGACTTCCTAACAATACGGCGATTGTTGTGTGTAGTGCTTGTTAGACTTCTTGCATACAGAATAGTTAACTAGGAATCAAAAAAGATCCAATATTGGCATGGTGCCCAGTGGCAATAACTCTGAATCTAATACCATATAGGATATATCCAGTCACAGGCAATCTCCAGCACAGTCTGCCAAAAACAAAACAACTTTATGCATCTAAACATACTAATTTGTAGCAGCTAATCTGAACTTTCTGAAATTTTGGTTGCTTTGAAATTTTTTAATCTCTGGATTGCTTGAAGCTACATGGGTGGGGGGGAGGGGTGCTAAAAAATCAGTGCCACCTGGATATCTTAACAAGGCAAGAGAAGTTTTCTCCTCTAACTACCAACTGGTCCACCTTAGCAGAACTCGGTAAGACGAAGCTATGGAAATGTAATTCCGTGACAACAAAAGAACAATCCTCGATAAGCAAAACATGGAGAGGGAGGGAGGCCAATTTCATGCCAAACTTGACAGGTTCAGCTGCCCGACAGGCCATGGACGTTTTCCTGGAAACTGCCTTTTCTCTCCTTTCTGACTGGCATGTGGACATGAATGTCTTTGGGTGGCATCTCCTGAGAGTCCCTCAGGTATTTCGCAGGGCCGTATTATTTTCATTGCCGCAATATCCATCTCACAGTGGAAAATGCTCTCAGTGTTGTTCATATGGCCTGGGCAAGAAAAAAGGGAATATTTCAGAAATTTTTCTGCAACTGTAAGTGATGACCACGCAAGACGACAGTGATGAATGCGCCGCGCACAGAGAGAAGCTTCTCTCAGAGGACTTCGCAGCCTGAGCTCCAGAAACGGAAGCTGCCTAAAGAGAAACTCAGATTGTCATTATTTATGTATTTACGTATTTATTTATTTATTTATGCTGATAAGAAGAAAAATATTCGTCAAATCTGGATCAAATTAAAGTTGTTGCTTCTTCAAAGAAAATACTGAGTAAATATATTTAGGTGTCCCTTATGAATTTAGGATTATTTGCTGAGACAAGTATCTTCATCATAGCCTTTCCTTCATGTATAAAAATGTGTCCTGAAAGCTCCACGTTCTTTTCTTTTGTGCTTACCTCCAGCACAATTTATTTATCTGGCCATTTCTCGATAAATAGAACTCAAACGCATAATTCTTCAAAATTTCCTAGCGTCCATTTACAAATATATGCAAATTTGATTTATATGCTCTCTCAAATAGATTTAGCAGATGGTAAAGAAAAACCATATTTTGAGGTATCAGGTTCCTCCTCACCCTTAAGACGGAGACTTACATTCCCCTAACTGGACTAAAGCAGTGTTTAACTATCCAACTGTCACTATTATGTAATTTCAGCAACTTCTCTAGAAGAATTTTTCTAGAGTTTCTGTGTGCATGTGAAAAATGGCAGCATGAACAATAATAAATGTCGATTTGATACTCTCCTTGGAAAGTATTTTTTTAACCCCAACATTTAGCCACCAATATTCTGTAAACTGGTTAAAAGAAATGCTGGAATAATTCCACCTTCCAGAGTAATTGCAGGATGTCAGATTCCTTCTGATCCTTAACTATGGGGATAAGGGAATGGGAATAGGTTCCTTGATGTCCTCAGGATAAAGTGCCAAACCAAAGAACAACAGAGTCTGTCAGAAAGCGTTGGCTCTCTTACCCCTGTGGACTAGAAAAGATGCATACAGCAGACTTTACACAGCAAGAGCTCCCTTCCTCCTCCAAACACACCACACCATCTCAAAACTTTCTAATTTTCTGTCTTGCACATTCCTTCTCTTGCCTAGAACACAGAGGCTCTTGCTGGCTCCTGTAGCAGGCTGACACTCATCCTAGCAAACTAGAGGGAACTACATGGTATCTCCCCTAAGTCATCTGTAGAAGTCTTAATGCTGGCGATGGACATATCACGTGCCTCTTTTATGGCAATCGTTGTCCTAAAGGGCGTTGTTTGTTTGCACTAGACTGTAAAGTCATCGAGGGCACGGAATGTTAGCAGTGAACTCTCTCAGTGCCCAAGTTCAGCTCAGCACAGTACATGGTACATACTCAATAACTATTTGATAAAGAAATAGATAAATTTGGGACCACCTGGGTGGTTCATTCGGTTAAGCAACTGACTCTGGCTTTCAGTTCAGATTGTGATCTCAGGGTCATGAGTGGAGCCCTGCATTGCTCTGTGCTTAGCTCGGAGTCTGCTTGGGTTTCTTGCTCCCTTTCCGTCTGTCCCTCCTCCCTGCTCTCTCTCTCTCTCTCCCTCTAAAATAAATAATTTTTTAAAAATAGAAATAGACAAATTTTTATATTCTCCTTGTCTTTTCATATCCTTTATTATGTTACCTCTTTTAAGATAAAAGACCTTGTTTTGGAATTTTATAAAAGTTTCTTCATATGCTTCTATGGGCAAGTTTGCTCTTTGCAAAATTGGATGTCTTAATTTGCTTTCTGTCTAAATTTCAAGTTATATACTTTTTTTCAAGTTACATACTTTTTAACTTATAATGTGAAGTGCAACCATCAGCTTAAAATATGCAGGCATGCAACAGACATTTCAGTTCAGCCACTTGGTGCACAAATATGTCACACAGCCATACACACATGGTGGTAAATAGAATTATCCTAATGGAAGGTGGGGTCTCTGCTGTTCCCTAGAATCTGAGTGGGCCTGTAACTGCTTCAAAAAAAGAAAAGAAACAAAATGAATCTTTTCTTGAAATGTATCATAGACGCAATTACTCAGGCATCAAAGAGAACAAAACTTTGCCATTTGCAATGATGTCGATGAAGGTAGAGTGTATAATGTTAAGTGAAATAAATCGGTCAGAGAAAGGCAAGTATCATATGATTTCACTCATATGTGGAATTTAAGACACAAAGCAGATGGACATAGAAGAAGGGAAAGAGAAATAAAATAAGATAAAAACAAAGGGAAGCAAACAATAAGAGACTTAATTGTAAGAAAGAAAGTGAGGGTTGCTGGAGGATTGCTGAGTGGAGGAATAGGGTAATTGGCTGGTGGGCATTAAGGAGGGCCTGTGATGTGATGATCACCGGGTGTTCTATGCAACTGACTAATCACTAAATTCTACCCCTGAAACAAATAATACACTACATGTGAGCTAACTTGAATTTAAATAAAATCCAAAGAAGAAGAAGAAGAAGGAAAGGAGGAGGAAGGAGGAGAAAATATAAGTGCTAACAATAGAACTTCTACAAGAAGACATAAGAGAAAATTATTAGTGGCCATGGCTTCTGCAAAGATCTCTGCAATAAGACATGATGAGCGGGAACTCTCATGGAAAAAATGGAACTTCATCAAAATTAAAAACCTTTGCTCTTCAAAAGGTAGTTAAGAAAATTAAAGGTAGGTCACAGACCGGGAGAATATATTTGCAATATATATTTGATAAAAGATTTATATCCAGAATGCATAAGAACTCTGAAGACTCAAAAATAAGAAAACAACCGATCTAATTTCGAAAAGAGGGGGTGGTGGCACAAAAGACTTCAATAGATGCTTCACAAGAGAAGATATACAAATGGCAAATAAGCACACGCAAATGTTTATTAGGCATCAGGAAAACGCAAATTGAAACTACTGAGAGATGCCATTCATGACCACTGTGACTTATGGAAGGGTTTGATGATGCCAAATACTGGTGAAGGGGTTGGAACAACTAGAATTCTCATACCCAACAGATGAAAATGTACAATGTTTGACAATTTCTTAAATGTAGGCCTACCTCTTGACCCAGTATTTCTACTTCTAGGTCTTTGCCCAAGATAAATAAATACATTTGTTCACAAAAAAGAGTTGTTTATATCAGCTTTATTCGTAATAGCCAACTCTGAACAACACCTAATGTTCAACAGGAAGACAGAAAAACCAGTTGTAGTATACAAATACAATAGAATAATATGCATTAAAAAGAAATGAACTGCTCACACACACCTCATGGGTGAAACTCAAATACATTATGTTTAGTGGGAGAGGTCAGGCAAAAAAGAGAACAGATCTCATGATTCCCTTTATGTGAAGTTTAAGATTAACCAAAACTAATTCATAGTGATAAGTATCTACAACAGCCATTGCCTCTGGTGGGGTTGAGAATGGACATCAGGGAATTTTCTCAAGATGATGGAAATATTCTTCTGATGGACATGGAGATAGGTTCCCCCTGAAAGGCCCTGTTGTCTCGGCACTGAGGGTGCCCTCGGTGAAGAGTATTAAGCTATCAGCCTGTTCTATGATTTTCAACATCTTCCCATTGCCCAAACTCAGGTTCCCTACCTCAGGCCCTACATGATCTGACTCTAAACTTCTAAAAGGGCACCTCATGTTGTCCTCCTCTGTGCTTGTTAACAAACAGCCAGCTTGGCTGGCAAGATGCTTTCAACTCCCAATTCCTTCCATTGCCCTCTTTTCTGGACCCTTCTGGCTCCTTCAACTCAACTACCCTCCTTGTGCGGCCATCTTGGACCACTCTATATCACTGATCTCCCTGCACATTCGCCATCGCTGCAGATTTCTCCCCAGAGCTTCTCTTTACAGAATGACTGATTGTAGACCTAGTCTGCTTTCATCACTATGCTGGAAGCTCTAGCCAGGGACTAGTCTGCATACTGCTCTTTTCCTAGCCTCTAGCATGATGACCGCCACACACACCTGCTTACTGTGTATGGTCCAATGTAATAGAGAGATTGGGAAGCAGTAACCATAATTGTAATATCTTCCAAAGGCACACATCTTCGCTTTCTTTAAATTAAATTAAACTCAACCTTAAGCCCAGATCCTGCATGGATGGTGGGAAATACAAGGTTCATGAACACTGACTCTTGGAGACGGGGGGCAAGTATGCTCTCTGATTCTTCAGCACCCCCAGGTCCTCAGCCGGGCACCTCCTAAATCACCACCTGTGACCTCATTCCACTCTCATGTGAGGTCTTCCACATCCTCTGGTCCCCGCTGACACCGATCCTTGCGGGCACAGCATCTCTTCACTTCCACTCTAGGGCTGCTAAAATAATCTCTTCAATGGTAAGAAACGTGTGCAAAAGAATAAGAGCACTGACTTCAAATTCTTTTCTGAGACAAGGGAGGTCACCCCATAGAAGTGGTGAGGGAGAAAGAAATACAAGAGGGAAAAACACAAGTTAATTACTCAATAAACTGTTTTTCCATAGGGAGAATAAAATGACTAAATGAGCAAGTAAGTGTATCCAGGTTACGAAAGCTGATAATTTGCTATTATTAGAGCCATCGGTTGTATTGGCCACCATTACAATGGCATAGCCACTTGTTACAGGATCATGCACAGGCTTACCACTGCTCTCAGTACAAAGACCAAAAGCCTTAACAAGGCATACAAAAGTTCTTAACATGGTCTGACCCCAGGCTTTTTCTCCAGTCGTGCTCCCCCTAACTCTAAGGCAGTAGTTTTGAGTTTTACTACGCATTAGAATGCTCTTGGGGGGACGCCTGGGTGGCTCAGTTGGTTAAGCAGCTGCCTTCGGCTCAGGTCATGATCGTCCTGGGATCGAGTCCCACATCAGGCTCCTTGCTCAGCAGGGAGCCTGCTCCTCCCTCTGCCTCTGCCTGTGCTCTCTCTTCCCCTCTCTCTCTCTGATAAATAAATAAAATTAAAAAAAAAAAAAGAATGCTCTTGGGAACTTAAAAACAAAACAAAACAAAAACCAGAAAAATAAAAGTCAATCCTATCCCAGAATGATGACAGCTGAGTCCTAGAGATGCTGCCCAGGCCCTGGTACTTTTTTAAAAATCTCCCCAGGTATAGTCAGGGTTGAGAACTCTTGCTTCAAAGTCTTCAGTTATGAAGGCATTTTTTCCTACTTGCAAAGTAGAATGATTCTTCTCAATTTTTCAGACTAGGACAACCAACTGGCATTCACTTCTAACTTTTTCTGTTTGTTGTAAATGACCAGTAATTGTCATGCCTCAGTCTACCCATCTTAGAGAAGTGTTTCCTGCACAACCAAACAAATGTCTCTTGTTTCATGCATCTTCTTTAGATCACTTGTCATAGTTTGCAATCACTCTCTTGTGTGATTTTTAAAGAAATTAATGTCGGGGCACCTGGGTGGCTCAGTGGGTTAAAGCCTCTGCCTTCGGATCAGGTCATGATCTCAGGGTCCTGGGATCGAGCCCCAATCAGGCTCTCTGCTCAGCAGGGAGCCTGCTTCCTCCTCTCTCTCTGCCTGCCTCTCTGCCTACTTGTGATCTCTGTCTGTCAAATAAATAAATAAAATATTTAGAAAAAATATTAATGTCTATTTCCCATATTAGATAATTGTATCCAGAGCTTAGGGCTTTGTAGGAAACAACAATAATTTGTAGAATTTCTAAATAAACACACAAACATTCCTAAACAAATGAAAGGATGGATGAATGTGGGAACCCGGGAACATTACGCTTAGAGCATAAAATCAAGTACATAGTATATGATAAAAACAAGACAGAATACTCTTTTTTTAAATCAAGTTTGAAAGGCCTTAAAAACACTTTCATAGATGGTAAACTAACAAGCTTAGTGTTCAAATACTTGTGATTTTAACATTTATACCAAATAACATCTATGAATATTTGACATTTTAATTATTTAAATTTAATTTTCCAACTTGAATAAAGAAAACAGTCTTGTAGAAACAGAAAACCTTGGCTTGTCACTGAATGAAGAAAGAAAGAACTTCCAAAGCATTACAAACTACAATATTTTTACCTAGGTGCAAAAGTCATCCCTACAAACACCATAAACATGTCAAAACAAAGTTAGAGTATCCTCTCCGGAAATTTTTTAGGAGATGGAAAGAGTTTCTGGATTCTATAAGACAATGTTTTGATCTTTTGTTTACTCAAAAAAAAAAAAAAAATCTCAGTTCAGACGAACCATGGGTTTTCAGAGAAGTCCTTGCTTAATTTGAAGTATATCTTTTAGAATTTTATATACTGGTCCAAGAAAGTCTTTATAAAAAACCTATAGAATTTTACTCGAATGTCTTTTTCTCCTTTCTTTAAAATGTGTTAGTATTAAAAGAGTGGTTTATCACTTGAACTCCAAGTATGAAAAATATTTCTATTTCCCAAGAACTCCAAGATTAAGAAACTGCCTAAATGACAAAATTATAATGTGTAGGTTGAGTCATCATTTAGTTCTTAAGGCGATTTCTTTCTTTCTTTTTTTTTTTATCATTAGCCTTATGAGTGCTTTCCTATTTGAGTCCCTCTAATCATAACGTCTATGGCAGTTACATTAGAAAATATCAGATACTAATTTTATTTCTTTTAAAGATTATGGCCGGGTATCTCTGTTCTATGCTTTGCAGATACGAGTATATATACATTTAAGAAGTGCTATTTGTAAAGTCCCCAAGCAGCTGTTTCTAATATTCTGCTCCGTGTGTCGTGTTGATGAGCCGCACGTGGCCGGCGGAGGCGGTCAGAGGCTCTCCGCAAGCCCACGATCGCCCACCTCAACCAAGGGATTCGCTGATGGCATTTCTTAAGCTGCTCTGATGACCCTCCCCACCGCCCCCAGCTCCTGCCCCGGCTGACCGTGACCGTCGCAACGGTTGCCCGAATTGCACGTATAGAGGACATTGTACGCAGTATTTAAGAAGCAAACATTACCGAGTGCCTTCCGTGTGCCAGACACCGCGGGGAGCCCTGGGAAGACAAAGGTAGATGGAATTTTCTCTCTTTTCCGTCAAGGCGTTTGTCTTTACCGGGTTGGCAACTTTGTAGTCGTTGGAAGCCGACACCTGTCGGCCTCCTGGTGAGGACCAGGGTATCTCACTCACATAAACAAACGCCGTTCTGTGCTTTGAAACAGCCCTCTGGGGTAAGGATGATTTTCGTTTCATTTTGCAGATGGGAAAACTGAGGCTCAGAAAGCTTGTTTGCTTGCCGATGAGCGAGGGACAGACGGTCACCGTGCTCTCGGGGGGGAAAAAAGTCCCTGGAAACTAAGAACTCAGAAGAAATGGCAGAGGGTGGGGCCAGGCGGTCTTGCAGAAGCCTTGCTCATTAGCAATTAGCAAAATTCCACTAAGAACACCCGGGGGGGTGGGGGGCAGTGGTAACAGTGGCGCAAGGGCAGAAACGTGCTTTTGAACATGGCAGAAGGGTCAGCGTGAAAACGCGAATGCCTTCCCAAGGGCTCGACATTAATAAATTGCTCACCGCTCTTCCCGGGGAGCCCGTGAGTTTTAACACGAGCTCTTCTTTTGTATTACAAGCGCGACACCCATTTTTCTGCTACTTGTACAGAGTCACTTAACAACAAAACGATGCAAATATTTGTCTCCAGGTGCTAGGCACCCTGTATTTCAATCTGAGGCTGGCGAGTACTAGCTTATGAGCCACCTCTAATGGTCCCCAGCATCTTCCCTCAATCTATATTCACATCAGTCCCATTTTCAAATGAGTCAAATGGGAAGCTGAAGTTAGCCAGTCAGGGCTTAACACCTCTGATTTATGGTCAGAAGTATCTTAATAGGATCATTCATTTTCCTTCACTCGTTCAGAACATCTGATGTTACAAGTTTCTAGAAATGTTCGTGTATCCTCTGGTTCTGCAAAAATATAATCTTTATCTCCAAAAGTGACCTTCAAATGAGCAGGAAATGAAAGCCGGCCGTTCTTTTTCAGTCACCTTGCCTTGCTTTATTGATGTGTCATAATGGAAATCTTGAGAGCCAGGAATCTCAGAATTATTATGATATTTTAATCTTTTTGGGTTAAGTGTAAATGTGAAGGTGTAGGGCAAAAAGCATTAGTTTAGGCCTGGCTTTATGAAGTGTCTCTTTCTTGCCCTTTTTCTCCTTGTTCAGTTGCTTGAGAGAGGCTGTCTCTACTACGAATCTGCAGTTTCTGGCTTTTTGTGAACCTGGTCTTCTACTTCTTTGACTTTCATAAGTGATTCGATTTAGGAAATGGGCTGGAAGAACTCCAAACACCCCCCCACCCTCCCACCCCCATCCCCACACTTTTCCGTCTACCCTCCCCCTTCCTATTCCCTCACCTGAGTACCTCAGCACCAGGTCCCTTGTTTCTACAACATATTTTTATAAAAATATTTGCAAATAAACCTAACTGCAGTCTGGCTACAGATATTCCACTCTCACAAAAAACATGTCTGTTGAGCCACAGGCTTTGTTCAGTTTGAGGCTGCATGTTCTACGCCCAGAGCATTCTAACCTTCTAAGTAGCACAGGATTGTCAATGACCTCGCTCAAAAGCTAAATTCTTGCCGTTTTTCTACTTTTTGATTATGAACTCCCGATTCTAAGCCATCAGAGTATGTATTTGTAACATACAACCCAGAATTAGTACTCTCAACTGTTCTTTTGTTGGGATGAATGCTTGCTAATGGATCAGTTGCTTACCTGGAATAATCATTTATTCCCCCGAAGTAGAAATAATTGCTGACTGCTTGATTTTAAATGCATCTCAAGGGCAATAAAAAATTAGGTTGAATTAGTGGATGTACAGAGCTGCTCTGGTAAATATAAAAATAACCCTTCTGACATCTTGATTTCTGTCTTAGCCTCAAGATCACCCCCAAAACTGGTATTAACTGTGCACTGAAACTGAGTCTACCAGATATTTTTAAAATGTCTCCTCTCCCTTTACACATACTTTAGAAAAGAGGCTGTATTGACTTTATTTTTAATTGCTAAATTTCACCAATAAATTCTCCTTGAAAAAAAATCAAATACAGTAATGGTAATGGACAAAATGAGAAGTAAAAGCTGCCTCTTACTGATCTCAGTCTTCATAGATAACCACTTAAGACTTTGATTTGTATCCTTCCAAGCCTTTTCTAGAAAAGTAAATGTGTAGATAGGATATTTGAATATATTTAATAAGTATATGCTGACAGTATATTTCTATTTTAATATTTGTATTGTGTCCTCAGCTTCAGAGTTTCCATCCTTTTTTGAAGGCTGTAGATTGTGGCAATAACACCAGAAGGACTGTTTTGAAATTGGAGGGCTGACATCTTAGGTATGCACTTGGTCCATACTGAATGGATTAAACATGAGACACATTATATTTTAAGGTCTCAAGGAGATATTTTATGATCAGATTTAACAGACCACATACTCTTTCCTTTAGGGAGGCCATAAAATTCCCAGATTATGAGAAAAGATCTTATACTCAAGTATTCAATTCTTTAGTTTAAGCCTGATTTTTCTTTTATTAAGATCTGTCAGTGGCACTTTGGTTAAGTTCCCTTCTGTGGCCAGACACTCCTTTTTTACATATTTGTTTTTATAATCCTGTGGTTTTTAAGAAGACGTAATTCTCATCTAAGCAAATGTAATAAGGAGCACTCTTTTGTTACTGAAAAAATCTACCTGAGTTAATAAGGTTGTCCATGTAAATCCATGAGTCCAAATCGTGACAGCTCAGTAGTAGACATCAAACCAAAAGGGAAATTTCCAGGGTAAAAAAGTAACTCTTATACCTTAAACTAAACAGAAAAAAAAAGAAGAAGAATTTGGTTTAAGGTCCTTCTTATTGACAAAGAAGGGAAGAAGGTAGGGGAGGTGGGATTCCTCCCATATAAATATGGGGTTAAAGTTAAGTCCAAGCAGAAGAGGCAAAACCTGAGTTTTCTTCTTCAGATAAATTTCATCAGCTGAAGGACAAGCCATGAATAAACGCACATTTGAGTTTTATTTTCCACTGGTAGCCGCTTTAAGATTGCAGTTTCGTTCCACCAAGTACGATTTCAAAGTCTTTGTTTCCCTGAGTACACAACTGTCCCGTCCGACTCACTCTCAGTCACTTTCAGTGGTAAGAAAACTAAAGTGCACAATAGCCACACAACAGCTTTTTATTTTGTTTTATTGTGTCTTTTCCAGTTTATTTCTATTGGCTATAATCTTAAGGCATCTGAATCAGTTGCTTTCCTTCTCTTTGTTAATGTCCACTAGAATCAGTCAAGTTTCTCACTGTCCCATAAAGGGGGACATAACGAGAATCAGTCTAGTTTCACTTTCTCTTTTCTCTTCTCTTCAAAATCAGAGTCAATAGTCAGCAGTTTGCGCTCCCATAAATCTTGTTATTGTTTATAACAACTCACCCTTTCTTGTGCTATTAGAACCATGGTGGCCATAGACCCCAGAGATTTGCTCATCTTAGAGCTCTAAAACTGTACCACTTTTATGACAACAGTAAAGCCTTGAGCTGTCACTTTCCCCCTATGACTGTTATTCACTGTGATTACTGGAATTTCTTTCTGGCTCATTCTCTCCTGTTCCCATCCCCCATTTGATCGTTTAAAAAAAAAAACCAATATTAGAAACAAATAAGGTAAAGGACTAGCAATTAGCATTTTTAGTTGGGCTGCATAAAATTCTGTGGCTGCATTCATAGAATCTGCATTCTATTTGTATAAACACACACACACACACACACACACACACACACACGTCCCATTCCTATCCTGAGAATTCCTCAGCCCAGTGATCTTGTGGGCTTTAAGGGGGCTCTGAGAATAAGAGGGAAAAAGAAAAGCCTGGCCCTTGGTGTGCTTCAGTGACTCAGATGGTTAGGTATCTGCCTTCGGCTCAGGTCAAGATCCCAGAGTCCTGGGATCGAGCCCCACGTCAGGCTCCCTGCTCAGTAGGGAGTCTGCTCCCTCTTCCTCTGCCATTCCTTCCACTTGTGCTCTCTGGCTCTGTCCATCTCTCTGTCAAATAAATAAATAAAATCTTAAAAACAAAAACAAATAACATGGCCCTCTCCCTGATGAGGAACCAGCTATGGTAGCCACCATGATCCTTCATGGGCTACCTGATAGTCTGACCCATGGACCTAGGTTCAGGGGCAGAACTCTGCTGCTTCCTGCTTCTGAGATTCAGGCAAGATGTTACCTTCTCAACCCATGAGTTTTCTCACTAGAAACACCACAATCTACTTCACAGGGCTGCCGTGAGGAGCAAATCAAATGATATACGTGGAAGGGTATTATAAACTTGCAATCATACTCGAAATGTTAGAACTGAACAAGTTTGTAGATTAAAAGTGGGGGGTGGGGGTAAAGGTCTGAATGTGCAAAAGAAATAGAGCTCACCTGCTCAGGCATTTAAAAGTCATAGTCGAATTGTCCAGTGGGGTTTGAATTTCAAGACTGAGATGTGAGGGCACCTGGGTGGCTCAGTGGGTTAAGCCGCTGCCTTCTGCCCTGGTCATGATCTCAGGGTCCTGGGATCAAGTCCCGCATCGGGCTCTCTGCTCAGCAGAGAGCCTGCTTCCTCCTCTCTCTCTCTGCCTGCCTCTCTTCCTACCTGTGATCTCTCTCTGTCAAATAAATAAATAAAATCTTAAAAAAAAAAAAAAAAGACTGAGATGTGAGAGTATACCTTTACAAAATTGGAATTAAAAAAAATTTTTTTTTCATTTCTACAGTGTTGTAGAACAGGAAGGTATTGTTATTCTCATTTTATAAATGAGGACAATGGTATGAAAAAATTATGTCCTTTGCCCCAGGCCCCTTATTACTCGGAATCCAAAGCTTTCCAATTTTGACAGCCTAGGTATTTGTCTCGCAGCCTCCAGAGAAAGGAGAGGATTTATGTGGGAAGTTCATCCTGGGAAAGGTTACATGTTCTCTAATGTATGTTCATTTTGCATTAACACTTTGCTCTATCCCGGAATGGTGTTAACTGTATCTTAAATTTCTTTCTGCACTTCCCGATTAAAATAAACCTGTTTTTAAAAATCTCATTGTAAAAAGGCATCGAGAAGCTGGGTCAATAAATAGAGAAGATAGGACAGAGAAACTTCCCGAGGGCTTAAATCAGCCATGCATCAGGTTGAAAGCTCCCTTTTCCCTTTTTCTTTTTCTTCTCTACCTTACTAGGCATAAAAACATGCAAAATGCAGTTTTTAAAATGAGCTTTATTTCAACGCTGTGGGATAGTAAAGGTTGTATTAGATCTGATCCTTTCCATTGAGTCATGGAAAAAGGGAGAGTTAAGAATCTACTCTCTTGCCTGCCCAAAAGAATTTTAAAAACATGTTTGCACTGGAAATTTCACTTGGGACAAAGCTTTGTCTCATTTTTGACATGTCAGTTTATATATGAACAAAATAACAACATGCAGGTTGGATGAGATGAATAATGTGTCAAGTGGACCTGTCTGGGAATGTCCAGTCATTTCAGTCTCCGAATCTTTTGAGGAAATTACTTAGCCTACTTCAGTTTTTCAACCAATATAGCAAATAATTGACCTCGGATGACTAATCCCAGAAGCTCCCAATTTATGAGGGGATTCTAAGAGTTGATATAAAAGTCAATTGACTGAAATTCGGAATTTCTTTTTTCTCTGGAAATATTTTTAAAAAATGCAGACTGGCTCTGCACCTGGTCTGCAAAACCTTCACCCCAGAGTGAATCAGGATCCCTAATGTTATTCCAGCAGAAACAGGCACCCCAGCTTCTTATCCATCTTTCTGTCCTGGCGGCATCAGTGTCAGAGGGAACGGAGTCTGGGGACAATGACTTCATCGAAGAACATGTGGAGAGATACTTCTGCGGCCTCGTGAATTTTTTTTCATGTGTTTGTCAGACAAAAATTCCTTTAAATAAGCCCTTCCCCACGTCTGACTGGGGAGCAAAGGGATGGCGTCCATAGGAACTAGGTTATGGTTTGCTTTCTCTGTTAACTTCTCTGCATGTGGATTGTTCTTTGGTCAGGCATTTATGATTTGGGGAATCACCATCAGGATGCCTAATTCCTATGGACAAAAGCCACGTGTATGCAAGTGGATGTGTTGAGAGAGTGACCTAAACAAAACCAGAGTTTATTTCATTTCCCACAAGCAGTTATTATTTTCAAAACATCTTTCCTAAATTCCTTAGGACTTTTAAGTGGACATTAAAAAAAATCCATTTGTAATCTATACAACCTAACAAGCATCAAATTTGAGTTGAGACATAAACTTTAACCTTTCATTTTCTGATAGAGGACTGATACTCGTTTAGTAACTTGTAGAAAGTTCCTTGTATTTCAAGAAAATGTATTCACAGTTGAACTTAGATGCTATGAAAATTTACTCTCAGCAGATGGCTCCAAAAAGAGGACAAATTAAAATTTACTGGTCTCCAAATGGATATAGTAAAGTTAAACATTGGTTTTATGTAACCTTTCAGGGAAAAAAAGGAAAACTTGAAGGATTAGCCCAAATATTTGAGTGCAAATGGAGCCTTACCTTCAGCCCAAACCCCTATCTTTATCAAAGATGCCACTGATCCTTGATAAAGAAAAAAAAAAAAAAGGATTCCTGTAGCAATAATAGCACAATAAGTGAATCCTATTAGTGGATGATTATCTTAAGCTAGATTTGGAATATATGCCGCTAGCCATGTTCTCTTCCCTCTTCTCCAGCATGTGGAAGCCCGGTTCTTCTCAGTTCCCGGGATGCTTTCCAAAGAGGGTGGGGAGGTAGGACACATGGCCACATACAAAGGAAGGAGTAGGAAGGAGTATTATCCCAACATTGGGATCTTTGTGTTGCAGAGTATTAACGAGATTACAGGTCATAATCTATAAAAGCTCCCCTGCTAGGACCCTGCTTGACTTCTTTCCAGATGAAATCTCCTCAAACAAATCCTGAATCACAAAGATACTCTGTTTTGTGCCTGGAGCCAAGGGGGCCGGGGAGATATATATATATATATATATATATATATATATATATATATATATATATATATATATATATATATGTATATGCATAGAGAAAGACAAGTATCCGCCAAGGGTAAAGAGCTAGATTGATGAGGTTCTGCGTTTATCACCTCTGGAAAAAAAAAATTGTTCCTGTAAAAGGAGCCAATTGCAACATTTAGGATGAAGTAATTCATCTAGTGATTCTTCTTCCATTTGAACTTTTCATTTCCTTGTGCTTTTTTATGGATGCCCAGTTTGAATGTGTCGAGATAAGGACATGACTTATTTATTGGCACTAAGAGCTTTTTATAAATTTAATGTAATTTATGGATTTTTAATAATCCTACTAATAGTTTCTTTACATGAGTTACCACTTTTTTTAAAAGCCAAATTTCATTTGCTTTATGACAGCAAATGAGTAAAAGAGAAAATTAGGGTTTAAATAGAAAGTTACCCACTTGGCAGCCCAAACCTGTCCTTTGGCTCATAAACCACTACTGATTGGGGGCACCCTATTGTTTTTAAGGGGTCCATGAAATGGACAGGATTCAGTTGTTCTCATCTGCTCCCTCTGCATGCAGACGGGATATTTATGGGAAAGCACTCTGGGAAAAAAAAAAAAAAAAGCTTTCCATTCTCAATGGAAAGGTCTGAGGTAAGGTGGTTGTAATCAAGCTTGACTTGCTAAATGGCCTCAATTTTTTAGAAACAATTTCCCTATTTTTTTACAAAGCTTTTTTTCCATCCCCTCCAGAGGTTAACTTTCTAATTCAAAGGATGTTTACTAGTATCCTTTAGTTTTTCACTCGTAAATTGTTTAGAACTTGTGTCTTGGGCAAATAACCTGGGGACATCTTTCAAATAATTCCAAGGTGGCTATCCCGCAACAGAAGGTGGCTGGTCTCAGGATGAATATTCCCCAGACGAGGCAGTGTTCTTTTCCTGCACACCATTGGGATGGCTCTGTGTGTTACTCTCATCTGTTACAGACCTTCTTGGCCCATACCTTCCAGGCTGATAGGCTCTTACAAGTGAGCTAATTCGAAAGGCTTCATTCCTCCCACGATGAAGTTTAGGTAGAGCTATGAGCCTCCTCTGGCTTTGATCACTTGTAGCCCCGAATCCAGCAGGTGACAAACAAGAGTGAGTGAGAAATAGAGAATAAGAGAATAAGAGACTCCCTCCCCTCCCCATTAGACCTGCAAGGCTGTTCCTGTGCTGGAATCTGACTACTTCTCCAGGCCATGGACAGTCTTCCTGGACTTCAGCCCATGCCTCCCTAGGGCTGTCTTTGGGGCCTACTTTGCCTGTCCTGATAAACTTGATTCCCATTCCATGTAAAGTTCATTTTTTCATAACAGCTTTAGTGAGGGGTATTTGCATACAGTTCACTCATTGGAGGCACACACCTTGTTAAACTTGGTAATTATATACACTAATGTAACCTCCACCACGGGTAAGACATAGAGCAACTCCATGACCCCCAAAAGTTCTCTTGAGCATCATTGTGGTAGATGCCTTCTGATTCCCAGCCCAAACAATCACGGACTACTTTCTCTCACTGTGGTTTCATCTTTTCTAGAATTTTGTATAGGAGTTATATAATATGAATCTACTTATATTTTAATTATTTCACTTAGCCTAATGTTTTTAGATTCATCACGAAGTATATGAATGTTTCTTTCCATGTTTTTGGCTGAGTGTACACCACAATACGTTTATCAATGCACCAGTTGACAGATTCATATTGATTTTTTTCTGCATCTTCCATCTCCTTTGAAACTGATTTGGAAGTGAATCTCTTAAGTTTCAGGGTGTCTGCACCAATAATTTAACTAACTACACACGTGTACCTTTTAGTGTAATAGAAAAGGTGCAAAGAAGCAGAGGGATCCACGGGGTCCTGAGAAATGAACCACATTCCAGTGAACTTATGCTGTCTGGGAAATGAAGTGTTACCCAGGTGTGGGGAATGAATGCCCTACTGGGGAGGTATGAGGCTCATTCAACATCTGATGGAATGGAGACATTAAACAGCTGGTTCTCTGCTATGGTCTGCCCAGATTCCTGTATCTCTTTAAGGCAAAGTTCCTTGGTTTTCCCCTCCTATCTTATCTGTTCCTTCTAACAGGCCCTTAAATTACAGGTTAAATGGGTTATGGACCTTGTGCAGTTACTTAAACATGTAAGTCCTGTGGCAGTTTCTTCACACGTGCCCTAAAGTATTTACTATTTTTTCTATCTACATCAGTGTGGACATTTTAAAATCCGATGATCAATTATTTGAAAAGAATTGCTATTTGACTGAAGTCACCAGCCAGTTTGATAAAAACTGGTTGATCTGTGCTGATAAAATCGAACGTTAGGACTTTAGTAGTGTTTTTCAAAATCGAATGTGCATAAAATCCCCAGATTAACAAACATAAAGTTTGTCTAAGCCCCCTTTCCTAGGTTTTGATTAAGAAGTTTGGGATAGTGTCTAAGAATCTAACAAACATAAGGTTTGTCTAAGCCCCCTTTCCTAGGTTTTGATTAAGAAGTTTGGGATAGAGTTTTAAGAATCCTCATTTTGTAAGCATTCCATGTGATTCTGAAGCAAATGGCCTGTAGATCTTACTTTAATAAGTGCTGGAATGCAAAAGATAAAAGTCTGGTCAGGAGGTACCTGGTTGGCTCAATCCATAGGGCATGCCAGTTCTTGATCTTGGCGGGGTCATGAGTTCAAGCCCCAGAATGGGCATAGAGATTACTAAAGAAAGAAAAACTGGTTATTTAACCAGCTGCAAATACGAGTGAGGACTCTCAGTTGCAACTGACCGAAACCCAAATCAAACTGGCTTAAAGCTGATATATATTGACTCACATAACTGGAAAGTATGGGATTAGAACTGGCTTCCATAAAAATCTGACCATCTGTTGGCTTTCCAAGGATGTCATCCAGACATGAGTTCTCACTCCATCCCTTGGATTTGTTTTCCACTATGCTGCTTCCTTCAGGAAGATCCTTTGTAAGAGTTGGCAAGATGGCCACCAATAGTTCTATGCTTATATGCCGTCATCTCAGCAACTTCACTAGAAGGCAAAGCCCCAGGACTGAGTCTCATTGGACTGAAATTTATTATAGTCTCATCCCGCAAACAATCAGAATGCTCTGAATGGCCAGGCCAGAATCAGGTGTTGTCTTCCACCTCCAATGTGTGTGAGTGAGTGAGTGTGTGTGTGTGTATGCACGCATGTGTGAATGTGTGTAGGCATATGTTTGTGTGTGTTGGGAGATGGAGGGCATAGATCAGCTCCAATTAAACCCCGTGGAGTGGCCATAGGGTAGCGGTGATTCCCTCTTCCACAACAACAAAACAAATCAATGTCTTATTTATGGAAAACTGCCCAAGCCTATGATATAACACAGTTCATATCAATAGATGTTAGTAAAATACATTTGTCTCCAACTACCTGTACATATGGATGATCCTAGATTTCACCCTCCTAGTGACAGAGCCCTAAAAACTAATTTGTTTTATATGGGGCTTAGCAAGAGCCTGCCAATGCATGCTTAATAAATACATTTTAATCTTGGTCATTAGCACTGCTATGACCAAGTAGCTTTCAGAAAGCTTACTCAAGAAGAGAAGGAGGGTACCTAATAAAACTGTTTCTGTGGATTAGAGTCTTTTGGATGGTGAGGATCATGCTTTTTTGAATTGTGCTTCTAAATCCATAACCTAAACTGCCATCACTAACTCTGATGAGTGGGTGATGAATTATATGTAAGAAAAACAATCAGCTTAAACTCCCCCATCATTGAGAGGTGAGAGGTAAAGTCGGAGGAATTAAAAAACAAAGAGCAGAAATAATTGAAAGAGCCTGAATAAAGAAGACAAAGTCTACAAGCTGTGGTTAGAAATGAAGCCAGGACGATGGGAGACGAGGGTCCTGATCTGCGTAAGAGTGGGCAGGCGATAGGACAATGTGAGGGAATGAGACACACAAAACGTTAGAAAGACCAGATTTGGAATTGTTGTGGGCAAGAGGCCTATAAAGCAGTTTTATCCACAATATTACACCGTGAAATAATTTCATAAAGGGTCATCAGTGAAGAACTTTAAGGCAAGGGTGAATAGTACACACACACACACACACACACACACAGAACAGGGCATAAAAGACTGGCAGGAAATGGGAAGCCCATGGCCTGAAAGGTCTCTTTTGATCTCAGTTTTCTGTGATTCCAAAACAAATGTGTCTCCTTTGTGAACTCTTTCTAAGCAATGACAATTTGAGATTCAGGTCAATGTCAACCATGCCGGCCCTTCTCCCCGGACTGCTGTTGCGTACAGGTCTGGTGAGTCTTCATGGCTTATGACTCAGCAGGTTCAGGAAGTAACAACAGATGTCTTTTCTCTGTTTGTTCTAACTCCTGAGCAACGCCTCTTATAACCTAAAATTTTAAACCCAAGATGTCTAAAAATGACAAACTTCAGTTCAGAAGAGACTCAAAATATTTTGTGATTTATTGGTTCACATTTCAAACGTTCAGAGCATATGGCAAGGTTTCTGGTGGTATTACAAAAAAAAAATTCTCTGGAAATCCTATGATCTATCAGAATCAGGTACTTTTATACATATATTTTAAAGTTACTGTATACGCATCTGTGTTTTAAGATCTTCCCCAGTGATCACTACATGGTATCATTGTGTGTACATCTAGTTTGTTTCTTGTTTCTTGACATTTTCTCTTAGATGAATTAACCATGCCTCCTACTTAGGGAAAAGCAAGTTCAGTGAAACCATAGTAAAGTAGATACCAAGAAAAAGACAAAAGATGTGAATGTGAATTGAAATGACTTTAAGGGCAGGATAGAGGATGACATCAGCATGTTGGCAAGAAATAGAAACATACAGCAGGCTAGACTGTCTGATGTTCTGTCCAGGGTGGAACAAATGAAGATAAAGGCAAATGCAAAGCTCTAGCAATAAATACGAGTGTCTAAAACGTGACCTTCACAGTTATTAGCATATTTGTTTTCTAGCATGGAGGAAATTATTTAACATATATGATTCATATTTCACCTCCCTCTTTTCTCCTCTGTGCTCTCGTCTCTATCAGGTCTGCTCCAGCTCTATTCTGCCACCCATCTATTCACCCAGAAGATTCTTTTGAAACACATATTCTGTAATAACTTCTCTTCTGTCTTTCAGGGCCCCTTCTTCCTCAACCTAACTGAAAATTGACTTTTACTTGACCATGAAACCTTCCTTTTTGGTTACTTAGTGGCTTTTTCTCACAGATGAGAGTCCTAGATTCCTGCAAGAGAGCAGGTCTGCCACAGGGCTTGCCCTGAGTTGGTATTTTTTTTAATTAATTTTTTAAAAAGATTTTATTTATTTTAGAGGGAGAGAGAGAGAGCATGCACACGTGAGTGGGGGAGGGGCAGGAGGGCAGAGACTCTGAAGCAGACTCCCGGCTCAGTGCGGAGCCAGTCGCAAGGTTCAATCCCTTAGGTGTGAGATCACCATCTGAGCTGAAACCGAGAGTAAGACACTTAAACGACTGAGCCACCCCGGGGCCATGAATTGGTATATTTTAAGAGGCAATCTGAGGGAACAGGGTGGGGGCCTGAGATGGATGACCCCAGGAAGGAGGGGAAAGCTAGTATAAAGATGCTTTCTCAAACTGATCCCTGCTGTGGACTAGAGGAGAGCAATCCACATGGGACCCTCTGAGAAGCCTTACAGTTAGCATCTCAGAAGTGTTCACCCAGTGGATGGAAGAAGCGAACATGTGTCTGCCAGCTAAGTGTTGGACAAATATTGTCCTAAGTGGTGTTACCTCCCTCTATTTTTGGATTGCATATAAGCAAAAGCCACGTTTTATTGTCAGAAAGGCCTTGGGGTAGAAGGTAAGGGCTGACTTGTGTGCTTGAGCTGGGATGCTGTCAACTTATATCTGTGAGTAGGTGATTGCTAACAGCAATTTCTGAATTAAGCTGTGGCCAAAAGGGATAGGAAGAGAGGGACAGGGAGTGTTCTAATTAAGGGGCAGCCACTTCTTTAAACATTGCTGCACCTGGGGCACTGTTCTAACCTTACCCAGTCACTGATTTTCTGGAATCCATCACTTCTCCCTAAACTACTCTTTCCCTCACCTCAGCTTCCAGCCACCAGGATGCTGTTCAGCCTCCTCAATGGCATTAAAGCCTGGTCTTCCTCTACCGCCCGTGTCTGTCCCCATTTTCCATGGCTTCAGTACAAATGGCGATGACCCTACAATTTCTTGGTCTTAAAGCTCCTCATCTTTAGGCATCACGTGACTTTAGCTAGCCTTGGCTCAGCCACACCTGTGACCACACTGTCACCTAGGCGCCACCCCTGTACATCTTGAACACAGATATTTTGTTTGTTCTTGATAGATAATCTACTTGCTTCATCATTCCTTCTGCTCATCACTTTGTTCTCCCTATCCCCTCAATACTTCCTTTTTCCGTACCCCATATCCAAGCAACTCCTATTTTTTTTTGCTCCCTCACCTAGGCTTGACTTCTTGAAATGAACAATAGTCATGTCAATAACAAATGAGATACACCTCAAAATCTTATGACTCTTTTTTACCTACTCTCCACTTCCTTGGTTCTATATCCTTGGTTTATCAAAGGATGCTAGAGAAAAATCCCAAAGCCATGATATTAATCTCAGCTACAAATTCATGCTCTTTCTTCTCTGCTTAAATAACAACCTTATTTTATTTGTTTAATTTTGAATTTCTAGGTGAGTACGTTCCTTACATGCCTTTTCTACATTCTCCATGCTTCTATCTTAACCCTATTACTCATTCTTGGTAGATGGCCTTGCTTCCTACTTCACTGAGTCAACAAAAAATGAGCGAGAAAGACTGATGTTATAAAGACCAATACTTCTCAACCTCACCTACTTCCACCCCCAAATTTGTACCATTAGCTAATCTCTTTCTTTGGTTCTGTCTCTGAATAAAAACTAGCCCACCTCCCTGTAGGCTAATTCTACCCTTTGGGGTAATACTATCAAAAGTAATGCAACAGGCTCTAATCTATTTGTGTCAGCATACCAGCATGCTCAAAGTTCTCCAAATTTTCCATGGCATTTCTCTTTGATTTGTCACCATCCTGCTACACCAAACCATGGCTAAATACAATGCGTCCACATTTTGAAATAAATTGGTTTCCTTCCTGTTGCTTCCTAGAGGAGTTCTCTTCACACCCCACCTGGTCCAGAGCACTAGTATCCTGGCTGGTCTTCAGGATGCTGTTGTGGTCATTACCTCCTACACTCCCTTTCATTGATAACTAATGGAATGTTTATAGTTTCAACTTTGAGTGGTATTTGGGACCTCTGTAATCCAGCTTCTCACATACCCACACATGCCTCAAACTTTTCTTTAATGTGGGAGGATGTTCCTTAGCACATCCTGTGTCTGTTACTTAGAATATCTCTCCCCTCCTTTGGACTATCCACACTCTACTCATTCTCCACAAATTACATCAGTGTGGATTAATCTTTCCCTTCCTCAAATGTCTATTGTGTAAGCAGTCTGTAGTATATTTGGTTGTACCTTACTTTTATTATTTTTTATTTATTTCTTCTGTTTTGGACCTGTCTTTCAAGAGAAAGTATCCTTAGGAGCAAGGACTTTATTTTATACGTCTTTTGTCCTGACAATGGTGGCCGCTCATTAAGTACTTGCTACAAATAACCATTGACTTCATTTCAATGAGTCAGAGCTTTTCATTTGAAAAGGAACCTAGGAATGGGCACCTGAATACCAAACAGTATAAACCAGCTCTTGAAAATTCATGATTGGAATGAATTGGTATAATTAGGATTAGGATCATCTTCTTGTTTTTTTTGAATGTTGGTTGTGAGTGACCTAGCTTCCTGGGAGTCTTGGACCATGGAGATCACCCTGAAATTTAGTTTCAACAAAGTTAAGTGCCTAAATCTTGATCCAAAACTATGTTGATGATGAAATAGAAATAGAGTCTGTGTCTACACATCGTAAACACTCAAATACGAAAATATAAAAATTTGGAAACATAAAACTTTGACTGTGTTTTAAGGCTTTTATGTAGATGTTGACAGCAATAATTTTGGAATTTAATGTAAATATTTGTTTGGGGGCACCTGGGTGGCTCAGTCAGTTAAGCATCTGACGCTTGATTTCAGCTTGGGTCACGGTCTCAGAGTCATGCGATCAAGCCCCACATCAGGCTCTATGCCCAGTGTGGAGTCTGCTCCACAATAAAGCAGGAGGTAAATCCTGCTTTACATTTGCTTGCAGTTCTCTCCTTCTTCCTCTACCCCCTCCCTACCCCAGGTTCCATGTTCTTCCTCTCTCTCTTTCCCTTTCTCTCTCTCTAAAATAAAAATAAATAAAATCTTTAAAAATAAGTGAATATTTGTTTGGAATTTATATAAATCAGAGATAAAATAAGAATTTAACTCACAAATTTTATGTCTGTGGATGCTTGAGTCATTAGAGTAAAGATAATTTCAATAAATAATACTATAAATCTCTCTCTTTAAGACATTCAATAAATATTGGTCTAGCCTAACTTCCAGCCTCATACAAGAATCCTCACTGTAACATTCATGCCAATCTGTTTTGACAATGCTTCTTTTCTTGATAGGAAGCTTGACTTCTCTTCAGGTAGCCCACTACATTTGGGGACAGATTCTGTTTTTAAAGAATTTTTTCATCATTTTATTTTGCAGAAGCTATGCAAGTTTAAACATCTCTATATGCACATGAGTGCAGTAGGCCAACTATGGCACAGTAGGGAATGGTGGGGTCTGTGGTGCCTGGAGGATTCTACTCTGCTCCCGCTGAATGCTGCCAGGGGAGTGAGGGCCCCATGTTGCCAAGTTGTCTTATGACTCAAGAGATACCAAAAATCTCTATAGTTCTGTGAAATCTGTGGCTTTTCAACATGATAACTATTTCAAAATTTTAGAAAAAACACTGTGAACAAGGGCAATAGATTACACATCTGTTGGTTAAACCTAGCCATAAGCCCTTCATATTTTTAACTTCTGAGGTAAATCCTGCTTTACATTTTTACCTCTGGGGAAACAAAAACATGTATTGAATTTATAATCTTTTGCTTCAAAAAAGGGAAAAAATTCAAATATTTAGGGACAACTATTGTTCTCCATATTTACCCCAGCCTTCTTGAAATTCCTTGAGCCTTTTGAACCCAAAGTACATTTAAGTTCAAAAATCAGTTATGCTTGTTGATGTTGAGAGTCCTGATTCAGAGAGTTTCTTAGTGCAAAAGAGCAATTTCTATTATGATTGTTTTGCTTAGGTCTAGTCCTTGGTAAACTGTTCATTTCAGGACTCCCAACTTTATGTCATAAGCAAATTTCACAAGCATAGCTTCTACATTCTTTTTAGATCACTGATTCAAACTAAGCTGAGCTTTCCTGGTAGACCAGATGACTGTGCAATGGTTGGCCACTAGTCGTGCTGCAAAGACCCAGAACCAGCTGGTATATTTCTGAAAGAATAACTAACCTTTCCAAATTATTCTTTTGGTAGCTAAACTTTCTCATTCTTCGCAGGAAGCTATCAAGATGAAGTTTATAAAAAAATTCCATCAACAGAAATGCATTGTAGAAATTATTTTCCTTATTTAACAACTTAAATTACACTGAAAAAGGAACTTGGGTCAGTGATATAGTGTTGTACAACTCAGGGGGCTTCATTCATATTGTCTTTTGCTCACAAGTCCAAGTCCAGCCCTAAACATAACTCATAGAATACAGTGTGGCTGGTGCCCCCTGGAGTTGTGCATCTACCACAGCCCTTAATGAGGTCAATTTAACAATAATACAATAATACTCATTTTTTTTTCTTTTTTTAAGTAGAGGGTTGAATTTTTTTTTTTTTAAGATTTTATTCATTTGACACAGAGAGAGAAAGCACAAGTAAGCACAAGTAAGCAGCAGACAGAGGGGGAGAGAGAAGCAAGCTCCCTGCTGAGCAGAGAGCAGCGCTCAGTTGCCGGAGGTTAACACCCAACTGACAGAGCCACCCAGGTGCCCCTTTTTTCTTTATCTAAAAAGGCTTCATGCCCAACTCACACCTTGAACTCACAACCCTGAGATCAAGACCTGGATGCCCTGCCAACAGAACCACCCAGGCTCTCCCACTTCGGCAATAATACTCTTGACCCATCTCCACACATATGCTAGCTCCTGGTGAGCATTTTCATAGGCCAGGCTTAAAAAAATAGCAAAAACAACAACAACAACAAAATACTGATTCAACTATTTATTGGCCTCAGACACACTTCAGAATGTTTCTTTGATAAATATTTCGGTGACATTTGAATTTATACAAGAAATTATAATTTGGTTATATAATCAATTTTTAATCTTAGTAAATGCTATGGAACCCCAGAGAAAAATCTAAATATTTCTGGCATTCCATATATATTACTCACTCACACTTAATAAACGTCGTCTGTTGTAGTTAAGATGGTCTATTTGAGCAAGGATTGCTGAGTACTTTAGTAAAGGGCCAGAAAGTAAATATTTTAGGATTCGCAGGACACATATGGTCTTTGTCACATATTCTTTGTATTTTTGTTTCTAGCAGTTACCAGTGTTTTGATGGCTGGTGATTTAATAAACAGTAAGTATTTTTTCACTTTCATATTTTGTTTGTTTCTCTTTATTTTTGGTGCGATATGCATACACCATCCTGAGTTGTTTTCAGTACGTAGTCATGTTGAGAGCCTTACAATTACCCAGGGAAATATGTTGTTCTGTTGTCTCTGTGGTTTAGCCTCGAAAGCTAAAGCAAAGCAGAGGTTAAGCAACTGACTGAAGTCTTCATGATGACGTTGTTTTTACAAAGAATGTCTTAAAATTGTATCTTATGTGTATTAAAGGGTGAAAATAAGTGTAACGTGGATACAGGGCATTGTTATTTATTTCTTTATAAGGTAAAATGGCCTTAGCCTTTTCCATTTTTCTCCTTTGGACCACAGAATACAACTGCAGATGTGTGTGTTTTCACTGTATTTTGGAATGATAAACTGATATGAAAATATTTTAAATAGCATGCCAAAAATGTCTTCACTGAGCACAAAATGGACAAAGTCCAAATGTTAGTTTAAATTTCATATTATCTACCAATCTTCCCAGCAGAATCTGAAAGATGTTATTGTTTGAGTCACGTAGTTCCTCTGAATAATCTTTGCTTCATAAACAGTTGGCAATCCAAACTCCATATTTTTCCATTTAATGTTCAAAAGAAACTTGTTTTAAGATCGTTTTAATCAGCATATCGGTCACCTTCTTTTTTGACCATTTTCCCCCCCTTTGGGCTTCACTTTTTGGTACTCATGATTTTTTGACTTGCAACCTTAAACCGATGTTCATTTTCTCCCTTCACACAGCAATTTCCCAGTCACCCAGGCTTGCAGCCCCCAGTTTCCTCTAAAACTGAAAATTAGTGGTGGTTTTTCCAAAAGCTGTAATTTTTACATTAACCTTGTTTCTTCTGCCTTTTTTTTTTTTAAGACTTTATTTATTTATTTGACAGACAGAAATCACAAGTAGGCAGAGAGAGAGGAGGAAGCAGGCTCCCCACTTAGCAGAGAACCCGATGTGGGGCTCGATCCCAGGACCCTGGGATCATGACCTGAGCTGAAGGTAGAGGCTTTAACCCACTGAGCTACCCAGGCGCCCCTTGTTTCTTCTTTTAATTGGTATTTTTCTGTCAGACAATGATGCGGAGCTGCTGGTGGTGGTCTTTATTTTGAGAATCCTATTTCAGTGAAGCTTTTGTGAAATAAAGGCTGGAAAGGCAAATACTTCTTAAGGCTTCTGGCCATGGGGTGAATAAGAAGGAAGAAGGGGAAGAGGTAGGGGTAGCACGGGTAGCACGGGAATGTCCTCACCAATTCAGGAAGTAGAGACCAGTCAGAAGCCTTGGTCAAAGGGTTTCTTCATGTTTAAATATGAAGCCCTGACTAGGGCCCCCATAAAACTGAGTTGCTAAAAATATCCCCTCCCCTCCCCCTGCCCTGACCCCTTCTGGCCACTGAGTCTGAGGACAGCTAAAGAGAATTTTCCTTCAACACATGCATGATACACATTCAAGAGGAGAACCAATGGCTGAGAGAAAGTGACTATATTAAAATCCCTTTGAGGCAGATGAGTAGGTTTCCGCATTTCTTATCTTTTGTTGGTTTCGCTCTCTGTGGGCTACTGTGGGACTCCCTCTGTCAGCATTAATTGTCTCCTCTTTTTCAATGTATTGCAGTTAAACGGTTTGTCTCTTGCAAGAAACTTAAAATAAATCTTTTGAGGAGTGTTCCCCTCAGCTAGACATGGTTTGAAATAGAAAGTAGCATAAAGGAATAAGTCATATGGGATTTCAAATCTAAACCCCTTTTTATTTTAATTTGGACAAAGAAAATGGGCTAGAGAATTAGAAGATTTAGGTACTGTTCTATTTGATCTTCAAATTTTAATTTACTTAACAAATTATAAGCATTCTTTCAAGTATGACAAATAATTGTTCCCATCTTAGTTCTCTCATTTTATACAAACTACAGCTGAAAGAAAATGTGCTAAATTTCTCTACAATTTTCAATATAAAAAAACCTGGTTTTTTTTCTATACTGTTTCAGTGTTTGAAAGTTTGTTTTTTCACCCCTTTTCTCCCTAGTTTCCATGGTTTTAAACCTCTGATGGTGTTAAGTTTAAAATCTAATTTTAAGTATTGGTTTTTCTGCCTCAGTGTTTTATTTGATAAAACTCTGTTATTTTTAGCATGGTAATCTAATCAATAAGACATACTTTTACCAGATTACAATAATTAGAAGACATCATTTACAATAAAATCAACATAGGTCTATCTAGAAGTAAATATTTATGTAAAGAGAATGCTAATAATGAGAAGAATTTTTAAACTTTTGTTGAGGTCTAAGGTACATGCAAGAGTAGTAGGTATAGAACACTATGAATTTTTACAAACTATTCTTATATAATCAGCACTCAGATCCGGAAGCAGAATATTATCAGCATTCCTAAAGCTACTCATTCTTCTACCTCAAGGGGTAACCCCTTCCTGTCTTCTGACAGCATGGAATAGTTTTGCCTATTTTGGAACTTTCTATAAATTGAAACATTCTGTATGTACTATTTTGTGTCTGACTTCTTTTGCTCAACCTTTGCTGGTCAGATTTAGTCATGTTGTACATAATTGTTCTTTCATCTTCCTTCTGTCTTGAATATTCTTTTATTTATTTATCCATTCTCTTGTTGATGAATTGGGGGGTAATTTCTAGTTTGGGGTTCTGTTTTGGAAAAACTTCCAGTTCTCCTCCTGTGTCTTTCTCTTTTACTTTCCATAGAACACTTCACTTCTGGTCCCCATATGTGTGGGATTTTTCCCCACACCAGGCAATTCTGTGACACCAGCTGGATATCCTACCATTTAACTCGATTCTGACAGTATCTGCTTGGGGATAGCATCAGACACCACAGGTTAATGACTCAGTCTCATGAGCCTTCCTCTGCCCTCCCTCCTCCTCCCCAGCCGCCCCTACCACACACACTTTAGGTGCCAATCACAAGTACTGTATCCTCAGGTTACCCACAACTTCTGTCCAACTTGGCTACAAATCAGAGGTTCCAATGACTTCCTTCCTCCCCATTGGATTTGATTATTTGCTAGGACAGCCACAGAACGCAAGGGAAACACCTACATTTACCAGTTTATTAAAGAATACGACTAAGGATACAGATGAAGAGTTAGCTCAGGGCCAACTCGGGAAGGTTCCAGGTACAGGAGCTTCAGTCCCCATGGAGCTGGGGTGCATTGCCCTCCTCGTATGTAGATGTCTTCACCAACCTGGAAACTCTCCAAACCCTGCGCTTTGGGGAGTTCTTGGAGGCCTTGTCATGTAGGTCTGTCAGTCACTCACTGTCTTCAGCCCCTCTTTCCTCTCTGGAGAAGCTGGGGAGAGGCAGAGCTGAAAATTCCAAGCTTCTAATCAAGGCTTTGATATTTCTGGTCACCAGGACCCTATTCAGAAACCTACCCAGGGGCCCACCCAGAGCTGCTTCATTAGAACTAGAGATGCCCCTTGTGCTCTTATCACTTAGGAATTTGCAAGGGTTTCAGGAGCCTGCAACAGGGTCTGAGAACAAAGACCAGGTATTATAAGAGATATCCAAGGACTCTTCTCATTTAGGAGATTATAAGGGGTTTAGGAACATTTTTCTAGGAACTAAAACTAAGAGCAGACCTGTATATATGTATGTATATATATATATATGTATATATATGTATATACATATATATATGCTGCTCTTAGTTTTAGTCCTATACTAGAATGTTCATATATATATATATACATATATATGTATATACATATATACAGGTCTGCTCTTAGTTTTAGTCATATACTAGAATGTTCATGCACATGATTTGTATATGACTTTTGGTTAATAGGTTGATGTGTTTCTGTCGGGGACTTCCTGAAGGAGGAGACGTTGGGTCACAGGGCACACATGTTGTGTGGATGAGACACTGCTAGTTCCCTCCCATGGTTGTACCAGTCTACAGCCCCACCAGCAGTGACTGAGAATTGAGCCACATGGCGGCTGGCACTTGGTCTTTTCTGTCCTTTACATTTTAGTCACGCTAGACAATGTGTAGTGGCCTCATGCTGTTTTAATTTGCATTTTCCTAAAGACCACTGTGCTAAATGTAAAAGCACACGGCCACAACCATCAAATCCTCCTAACAATTTGTACTAATGACAACACTGGGCTTCGGTGGATTTGTGATTTCCTCAGATTCACTCAGCTCGGCTGTAGTAAACCAGAATGAGGTTTTGCTCATGAAAGTGGCACATAATAATGAAACTATAGAGTCAAAAGGGTTTTTGAGACCATGTTGTCCAAAAGTTTCTTGCAGAGGAAGAAGTTAAGGCCCGGACAGTTGGAAACATTAATTACTCTGGACATCACATTTCTTTTGGTTTTGTCTGGTGACATGATTTGATTCTAGGTTCTCCCACCTCCCAGCTGTTTGGCTGAGTCAAGTCATCTGCTTTCTTGAGCATCTATTGTTTAATGAGAGCTGTATGAATACAACAATGTTTTCTTATGTGTTTATAGCCATCCAGAAGACAAATATGATAAAAACTACAATTTTCTGTGGTTTATAGCTGTGAAAGACTTAAGTGGTCTTCTGTGGCCCATCTCCCTTCCTTCTGTACCATGAATGTTGGTCTGCAGCTAGACTCAGCTGCTGACATTCCAGTGGTCTACTGGGTAGATCCACTCCCGTACCCATAGGCACCTTAGCTTCCATGTTTCCTACCTTAGTTAACATCACTGGTCTTCACCCCTTGTCCAAGCTACATTCCTGTCTCCTCCACTCCACTGCATTTCCCCCAGGCCAAGCGTTTATCCCCAAAGCACTTTCTATCAAAACAGGTTTCCAAGAGGGTCTGTGGTTCCAGTCTCTTTCCCCACCAATCTGTCCTCTGCAGTCTTGCAGACTTTATCTTTCATTATCATAAGATCCTGCCATAATCTTGACATAACAAAATAAAAACATCTTCCATGACTTTCCATGGACAACGAGATGACATTGAGATGCATAGCTTGGCATTTAAGGTTGTTAGTATCTGGCAACTGCCTGTTTGCACACCTGAGTTTCTTTCCTGTTGCTCATTTTGCTTTGCTCCTTCACCTCCGCGTCCCACCCCAGACCCTGCCGGCTCGCTGCCCACGTTCCACTGCCTGCATGAGACCTTCATACTCTCCTTCATCTGCCAGAAACTGCTGAGCAGGAATGTCCTTTTCTTCTACACCTGTTAGGTTCCTACTGATTTCCTCATCCACGAAGTCTTTTCCTATCCTCCCTTCTATGGTCGAGGTCACCTTCCCCTTCTCATCTCTGTTTCCCCATCACAAGGTTCTACTGCAACATTTCTCACATGGCAGCCTAGCTATTTGCTCCTGCACCTAGCTTTCCTGCTTCTTAAGCTCCTTGGCCATCAGGATTGGGTCCGTCTGCCTCCACAGTTCCTGTGCTGGATGAACAGAGATGCTCAGTGTGCATTTCTTGGGTGTACAAAGGAATTTATTGAATATGAGGAGGCAAGAAGAAAGTCCGGTTTTTCTTAGTGGCAGAATACTGAGATACAACTTTCTTCCTTTCTTATTAATATGCTCCAGTTTCATTTCGTTGCTTTTCCTGTCATCAATATATTTTTTTAACTAGATGTTTGCAATGATGGCACTTTTACGTGCAATTTAAGTGCATCTATTTGCAATTATGGCATCTTGAATCCAAGGATTTGCATGGGACTACTTGAGGCTTTAAATTGAATATTATAGATGAATTTCCTGAAATCAAATTTACCTTTGAAAAAAGAGAAGCCGAGAGAGTTGCCAAGTGGAGTGCGTTTAATGGAGTACACTCTCTTTGTTGCCTCCTTTAATTTTGGTCTGTTCCTCTCAGTTTCCATTTTGCAGTGTGTAAAACTGATACATTAAGCTAATTATGTAACAGTCAGCATGTGATTGATCACAATATTGCTTTTAGAAAAACCCAGAAAACATTAAAAAAATCTGGCATATGAAAAATCCCAAAATATATTTTTAAATTAAAATAATCTAATGTCCAAGTGAAACAAATGAAAACCTACAAATAAATCTTCCCTGAAATAGAAATCCCCAGATAGTTTATGAGCCCTTTTCTAGAAAATAAAAAATTATAAAAGAATCAATTACTCATAAATGTATAAATGTTTCACCTTTTCCTTAAGGTATTTTATGTGGACACAGTCATCACTCAAAAATTTAGCTTTTAATTTAACCTTTAAAACCTAAGATTGCTGATTTTTAAAAATGCTGCTCTAAGAATACATTATAACAACAAGGTAGTGGCCCTCTCAAACGGGCCAAGTCTCCCTGGCGTTGTTTACAATAATTAAGTAAACGACAATGCACTAGAAAAAGTTCATGTTAATTTTCCAAAATGCATTTCGTCTCACAACATTCCAGATCTTATACAGAATTTCTAAAGAATAGAAATATGCTGAACAAAGAAAAGGAACATTTTGAGGCAAGTCACAAAAAGAAAAATTAATAAGGATTAAACATTTTTCACACTTTGTTCCAAAGTGCATATTTTGATTTTGTTCTCACTTAAGTAATGCTAAATTATAGTATGAGGCCCACGTTAGTAACTACTCTTCAATAGCCACATTATCCAGGATTACTGGCATTAAATACTAAATTAGCATTAGCTGACTGCTTTTGTTTATAAATTAATTTTTTTTTCTGTTTCTGGGAGTTCTATGAATTACATTGTGTAATCTCCTGTCTCTCAGGGGACAGAGTGTTACAGTGAACAGAGTTCTGGCCTAGAAACTGGAGACAGAATAAAAATGTGATTTGCCACCCAGTGGCTCTGTGACCTTAGATAAGTCACTGGACTTATGTCCTCTCCTTTTTGAAGGCATCGATTGGAACTGGATGCTGTGTGAATTCTGTCCTAATTCTAACACTTAATGTGGGGGAAGCAGGCTCCATGCTGAGCAGAGAGCCTAATGCAGGGACCCAGGACCTGAGATCCCAGGACCCTGATATCATGACCTGAGCCAAAGGCAGAGGCTTAACCCACTGAGCCACCCAGGTGCTCTTTAATGACTCTTTTTGAGCCCATACTAAGGAGGAGGATGACTTATGCCTCTGTGTAGTCCTTTCTCTAACATTTCTGTATTAAAGACTCTTCTAGCTGAAAGTGACTAAATCCATCTCAAACAGCCCAAAGCCAAAAAAGACACTTTATTGACCCCTAAAATTGAAAAGTCCAGGAGTAGATCTAGGTCTCAAGGTCGGGAGGGGTCCAGGAGCTCCAAATGTATCCTTAAAATCCAGTTTCTGAGTGTTTTTTCTCAGCTCTGCGTTCCCATGATTGGCCTCATTCTAGGCAGGCTTCCTTCAGGCCTTCTCTGCCAACTCCAGCACACCTCATCTTCACAGCAAGCTACACTGGTGGGGAACAAAAACTTTTATTTGCTGCAGAAGTCCTGAGTGGCCAACCAGGTCTGAGTCATGCCCTCTATTGGGGTGTTAGGGGTGAGTGAAGGTGGGGATGGTGGGGCATTTCCACACGAACAGGGAATGATGGTTCTCCGAAGAAACCGGGGTGCAGCTTGTGGAACAGGGGAAGTGGATGCCAAACAGACAAGAGTAACAGGTGTCCTCGTGCAGCTTCACCATTTGGGTCACTTCTCATCTGAAAGCTTTCCCTGTCCACTCCTGCTTTCTCCCCTTTTCCCCATTACAGGTGTGAGCTCTCGCAGTGAACCTGGTCCATTCTTACCTCGGTCTCAGCGTCTGCCTCCTGGAAGTCCCAAGCTAATGAGAAGATAGGGTTTGGGCCTGAATTATTCAGTGTAGATTATATGGCAATGAGAATCCCCACCTTGGGAGGTAATCAGGGCACACATGGTCCTTGGTACAAGGTTGTGACTCCCTTACTGAAACCTTCACAAGGGTGACCAGAGACAATGTGGCAATGGAGGGCAACACCCTGACTGCAACCATGATTCAGGACTTTGAAAAATGTGACATAGGGAATGGGCTGGGAGTAATGCATATAAGAACGGTGCATTTCACTTGCTGTCATTAAGCTGAATTGAAACACTAGAGAAGAATAAGGAAAAGCTAAGGGCAATTACCAAATTGAAAACTAAGAAAGAAGTCTCAGGGACCTCTTTGGCAGTCTCACAATCAGCATCTACTTTGTGCAAGAGGAAAGCAGAAGAAGTAAAAATCAAACAAAACAAAACTAAAACAAACAAAACTCCCACAACTCTGGAGTTAGAATCACTGAACTTTGGATGATTCACTGCTCAGCGGAGGTCAGTCTCATGGTCAGAGCACTTATGTCAAGCCTGACATAAGATGTGGGGGCATCTGAATAGATATCTCTAAATATTTAGGTTCCCCAAACCTCTGAAACTTCAGAGACTGCGTGGGGACTGGTCCATCCCTGTTAAGAGCTAGAAGTCTCTCCATGTGGAAAGACCCTGCAGTGTCTTCTTCCTAGCAAACCAATGGTGGGGCGGTGGTGGGAGGGGTGGGGAGTGGAGCTTCCCCTAAAATCTGCCACCTGCACTTCTGGCTGTCCTGCTGATGACTGGGACCAACTCTTAGCTTAGTCCAGCTAGAGATGTGTTGAGCCTGACAATAGAGAAAACAATTATATCTTAAATTTGCTACAAAAACCAGTAAGCGTACTCCAGCAGAAGCAGGGGAAGTACCCTGGGGTTGGATTTTGAAGGTGCTTGACCAAGGGAACGAGAGCATAAGACTGTATGAAGGAGATTTGGTTGGGTACTCTTAGGGGTACTCTGTTGGAATATAGAATTTCACCTTAGTGAGAACCTCAAGACATGATATGCAGCTTTTGATCTGGCAAATGTGTTTGTTACTTTCTAGCCTAATCAAGAAAGATGAACAGAAACAGTTCACCTTGGTGTACGTAGGCAGGAAAACAATATCCATTCATAATTTTGTCCGGGGGTGATATAAATTATGTCATAATAGAGTCCTAAGAGATCTTGACCATCCAGTATCCTTCAGAATATCAATTTATCCATTGCATTGAGGATATGATGCAGAGTAAGGGGCGGCTAGCATACCAAAAGTCTTGGTAAGATACAGGTGCTCCAGAGTACAGGAAATAAACCACATGATGATATAGGACCTCATCATATCACTACAATTTTAGAAACTCAGTAGTCAAGAGACATGTTAGGACATCCCTTAAAAGGAGGGGGAAAAAATTACTGCTTCTTGTATATCCTATAGCAAATAAAAAAGCACAATGCCTGGTAAGTTTCTTTAGATTCTGGAGGCAACACATTCTATACTTAAAGGAATACCATTTCAGCCCAGATATGAGGAGGTAGGGCTCTAAAGCCGGTCCAGAGCACATGTGCAAGCCGCCCTTCTGCTTGGACTGTTTGATCAGGCCAGCTCCCTAATTCTGAAGATGTCAGTGGTGGAAAAGATACAGTGGAGTTTATGGCAAATCCCATTTGGTGAATCTTGACACAGGACCCTGGGGTTCTAAAGTCCAAGCTATCTGCAGCAGAGAAATATACACTTTTGAAAAACCATCAAGACCAGAGAAGTGATGACTGAAGACAACTTAAATGAAGAGTACAGAAGGGCAATGATGAACACCAGTTGCAAAAACGGTGGTAGCTTTCTGTTAGGAAGAGAGACCCACAGGAGTCTGGGGGACGGGGTGGGGAGGACTATAAAAAACATATGGCCTGGGGATCCATATTGTGGCCTGGGGCCACCATAGAAATGTAATGCTTGGATCTCCATTCAGAAAGAACTTGCTGTTCACTTTCAAGGAATGAAGATGGCTGACAGACTCTGGTGGCAGTAACTTTGGAATATGGCACAACTTTTGAACCCAGGCCACACTCTTCCCTGTGGGTCCTCAGGGCCTGACCACTTCTGCCCAACACAGGGTTCCTGACACATGATCTAACTCCCCATGTTTCACAGTCTGAGACTCTCCCTGAGCAATCTTCCCCATCCCCCCACTTTCCTTTCACTGATCTCCGATTCCTGTCTTCCTGGTCTAAGGGCTTTCCTTACCAAACCTTGCTTCTTCTCTCTTGATCTGTCATCAGCGTTATATCCCATACACCCCTTAAAACCTCTTGCACTCCTATTTTCATCTTAGCATTGAATTCCCAGTGAGTAATAACTAACAAAATAAATTGGCAAAATTCTGATTTTGGCTAAAGTCTATGTTGACCACCAGCTTCAAGATCACTTGGCCTTTCCTCCAGTTTAGTTCACAGAACTTGTTCATCGGTGCCCAGAGACACTGAATCTGGGAACTTTGCTTCAGTCACTTTCACCATAGCCTCATTCTCTAGAACTCTATTGCAAAGCCAAAACTCTGTGATAAACAGACTGGGCAATAATTTCAGCTCCAGGAACCCTTTCTTTACTATCTGTTACGTTTATAGGAAAATACAATTTATCTTCTTTGCTCCCTTTCTGTTATATTTTGCAACAGGTCTCTGCCCAAGGAGTTGCTAATGAGATGGTGAGAAGGGCATCCATACCACACAAGGGCAAGTGTATGCATGAGAACAAGGGCTACTTTAATTAAGCATTGTTCTGTGTCCTCATGCCCTGTGTTTCTCACCATATCCTGATGTTTAAGTCTCCAAATATTATTCTGAATTATTTTTTAGTTTCTTCCTCTGTCTCAAAAATACCACTATAAAAACTTTCAAGCTAGTTTCCGACCCCCCCCATACTGAGAAAATACTTATTTTAAGAGGGATCTAGTCTCCTTTTTCTTACCCTCTCATTTTTTCCCACTCGTTTTAGACTTCTCTGTAACTTTTATTAAGCTATCTTTGAGTTCAGAAGGCTGAGAGAATTTTTCTTTTTAAAAAAGAAAGCTTGCCTATGAGCCAGTTTTATATTTTTCCCCAAGCACTCAACAGCCTAATCTTTTTCCCATTTAAAATGAGAAAGAGTTTAGCAAGAAATTGACTTGATGTTAGGACAGGAGCTTCGGGAAGCTCTAATCTCAGTGACAGCTTTAACAAACCAATCCTGCTCTCTGGCCTTCTACATATGGAACAGGACCTGCTCCTTCTGGCCCTCCAGGTAGGAAAGGAGGTCTCTAATGCACGTTTGGGAGGGCTCTGTATTCTCTCTTTCTGTGGGTATTCCCTTCTGCGCTTTCAGGATCTTAAGTCTTTGCAATATATTCCTTTCTCTCTTGGAAGCAGAAGAATTTAGAAAGGGAATCGTTCTTGGGTTCCTTTGAAATATTTCAAAAAACAGTTCCCATTTTACTATTGGCGCAGCTCCCAAATTGGTGATATTTGGAAATGTATGGAAATTTGGAGTCTGTAAAGGACTGTCTTGTTTTTTGCTTTCTCTTTTCATGGGAGGAAACTAAGGACACACATTTTTTAGGTTAAAAGGAGAGGCTCTTGCCTCAGGAAAAAAATACTATCCTAATTATCTTTGATGTCGTTTAGTGATCACCAGTAGTAATCTTTAGACTTTAGGGTACATCACAGTAATCTGGAAGACATGTTAAAACACAGCTTCCCAGGCCCCACTCTCAGAGGATTTTATTCAATAGGTGGGGCTTCAGGATTTGAATTTCTAACTAGTTTCTATGATGATGATGAAGATTGGGAACACACATAGAGAATTATGGATCTCTACCATCATTACATTATCCAATAGAAAAAAAACCTCTTTGAATTTCTATGAGCATTCTTAGTTGAACTGAAGTGTTATAATTGTTTTATATTATAACTAAGTGAACTTAATAGGGAAAGGAAAAATCCTGATATATTTTAGGACAATGAATTAGTAAGATATGAAAATTGTCACTTATCTTCTCAGTCTCATTGGTGGCATTACATTCCTTTGTGTCTTACAGGAAAAACACTTGTGGCCAATTATTTGTAAAATAACTGACAACTAAAAACCATAAGCTATTTTCGTTGTCTTTATTTTTCTTTAGTTGTCTCAAATATTTACCGGAGTTTGTTAGAATTTAGAAACCTGGAGCTAATAAGAGGTACTCTGTAGGATTGTTCCAAGGGTTAAAGGAAGTGTGTGTATCAAGTGCCAAATGCAGTGCCCCACTAGCAGCAGATAATCAGAAAGACTCACTTTTCATTTTCATTTCTTTATCCACCTCGACGCCGTCAGTTTTAGGGGGGTATTTTTTTAAAAAATACATTTTGCTCTGACAAATCAGAGAAATAAAAAGGGAAGGGTCCAAAATATTTTAATGTGGGGTTATTTTTCATTAGATGTTGCAGAAATCTTTTTAACCAAATAAAAATGAGATAATAGGTCTAACACCTTCCAAAGATTTATTTATTTATTTAGAGAGAAAAGCAGAACATGCACAAGCCTGTGGTGGGGAGGGGCAGAGGGAGAGGGAGAGGGAGAGAATCTCCAGCAGACTGTCCACTGAGCAGGGAGCCGGAGCTGGGGCTGAATCCCTGGCCCCTAGGATGGTGACTTGAGCTGAAATCGAGAGTTGGTTGCCTCACTGACTGCATCACCCAAGCACCCCAGGAGTAACACCTTTGATGCAGACTAGGCATCAAAGTAAATTAAAAAAAAAAGAAAATAAACGTATTTATTTATTTTTAATTGTTTAAAAAAGATTTTATTTATTTTTTTTTTGACACAGAGAAAGAAGGCACAAACAGGAGAGTAGCAGAGGGAGAGGGATAAGCAGGCTTTCTGGGGAGCAGGGAGCTGGATGTGGGGGGCTGGATCTGAGGACCCTGGGATCATAACTGGGGCTGAAGACAGACACCCAACCAACTAAGCCACCAAGGCACCCCAAGGCATGTTATTTTAGACTATGACTGCAAACTCGAATTTTTTGATTCATACTATTCCCTAATCCATGTGATATCATCAATAATAATTTCCACCTAGAAGTACGTTTGCATGTCAGGAGCTGGGCTAACCACTTTATTGTTTGTCTTAATTCATCCTTACAACAACCCTATGAAGTTGGCTTTTCCAGCTGTTACAGTTACTTGTTTATTTCTTCTCCTGTCACCTATAATGAAAGCTCCATTAGCAGCAGCTTTGTTTTATATCCTGCTGTAGACCCACTTATTAAAAGAATACATGGCATATAGTAGGTGCTCAAGGAGTATTGAAATAAATTTATGCATCAATGAAAGGAAATGAATGAAAGCAACTCTTCCCTGAGAGGTTAAGTCATTTCCCTTCAGTCCTTGGCCATGTTAAAAATCCAGGTTCTCTCACCAAAGCTGTTTCTCTCCTGATCCTTAGCATATACTTCAGAATATGGACCTTTCTAAACCATTTTTAATTATCTGAGTTTCTCTATAACTTTCAAATGGTAACAATTAAAAAGAAATTTGGAATTTAGAGAAAAGTTCAAAATAAGCTTGAGTTGAAAGTAAGAGTCTTAGCAGGGAATGGTTGGGGAGAGCAAGTCATTCCATAGCCGTATCTCGCCTTTGTGCAGGACCAGATGGTAAGGATATCTGAGATCACCCAAAGTGGATTCTCCCATCCTCAAACTCTTGAAGGTCTGCAGTCTTTCTCTCAATGAAAGATATGGGTGAGGCTTCCTAGGGTTCTTGTTCTAAATCCTACAAAGTGTCAACGTAGTGATGGGATAATCTCAATACTTGATATCTCTTTCTCTATTCTGAATATGGGTCAAAGAACAACAGATGATCTTATTACTATTGAATAAGCAATATTTGAACATGTGTCTGGGTTTTATTCAGCCATGGAGCAAATGAAAATTATACCTCACAATATAAAATTTCTTATTATCCTGGAATTCTTAAAAATGTGTCATCTTCCCATTAAAAAAGGAAAACAAATATTGTCATATTTTATTCCTATATCCCTGTCTCTTTGGCTTCAATGGCCAGAATGCATTTCAGCTTCCTTTGTGAATACTTCAGAAGGTGGTTATAACTAGGTTTTAGATACTATTTGAAACTAATCCTCATAAACTTCAGTGAAGAGTTACTTCTCTGGATTTGTTTGTCTCCTAAAGTCGAGTAGATATCTGAGTTGAATTGTCTCCTTCTTCTACAGTAATGAAACTCTTGATTTTAATCTGGCTACAACTTTATAATATAGACTTCATTTCCCAATTTATCTTGCAGCCATTTTGTCCATGTGAGTAAATTTGCTAACTGAGTTGTAAGGGTAGTATGTATCACTTCTAAAGCATGTTCTTAAGAGGAAGATCCATGTCCTTCTCTCTCTTAACTCTGGTACTTCCATCCTTCTGCGTGCAATGTGGATGTGGTAACTGATCATCTTGGACAGCACTGGCATGGTAGAGAAGATGGAAGGAGCCCAGGTCCCTGCACGACAAATTGGGTCCATCTGTCTTGGACTAGTTACTTCCAAAAGTTTACATGAGAGGGAAATACTTCTACCTGATATAAACAATTATTAACTTTGGTTTTTGTTATACAAAGCTGAAGTGATTTTTTTTTTTTAAAGATTTTATTTATTTGTCAGAGACAGAGGGAGAGAGAGCGAGCGAGCACAGGCAGACAGAGAGGCAGGCAGAGGCAGAGGGAGAAGCAGCCTCTCTGCCGAGCAAGGAGCCCGGTGTGGGACTCGATCCCAGGACCCTGGGATCATGACCTGAGCCGAAGGCAGCTGCTTAACCAACTGAGCCACCCAGGCATCCCCTGAAGTGATTTTATATACAGTTTATTTTACTTCTATAATGTTCAAATTTTTTTAAGAAAAATTGAAGATGAGGAAATGATAATAAGCCAAGATCTTTGGCAACAAGGCAATTTCCAAGTGGAAATACTTTTATCATTCTCCAAAATAAAATTGAATAAGATTGGCAAAACTTTCAAATTTGAGCAATTGGTTTAGATGTTTCCCCTCATATAATTGGTGATGAATCTTCCTCAAATCTATAGTTATCTTTGGGTTTGACCACACAAATCACTTTTTAGGAGGGATGGTTTCTCAGTCAAAATAAGTAAAATTAAAGCAGAGTTTTAAGTGTTTCAGCTTCAGGCAGAAATACACAGATAACATTTCTGATAACATTCTTTCTTGATTCCCCTGAGGCACAAACACTGGGATGTCTCTGTAAATAAATCAGGCAAGAAGCTACTTCTTCTGGAACTTTCATCAAATATATATTTGAGAGTGGAGATATAATTCTTGAACAAGATTATTTTAAATTATATGTTAAATGATTAATTCTTCAGTAGTTTATCATCTCTTTGAGATATGCCTTTGATTATGAATCACTAATAACAAGCAGTGATTTAACTTCAAAAGTTTCAGTTACCTCCTCCTACTTGGTCTGTATCTTGAGCAGCTGTCCAGGGTACTTAAACAAAATTAATTACTGTAAATACTTAAATTACAATTTTTTTTCCTTTTGTTTTCTGGATTGGGGGTCTTGAGATAGCAAAGCTGATTTTCACAATGACTCAGTTTTTCCATTTTGAACAAGACTCTGTATAATGATAAACAATAATGATAAACAATAAATAAAATGTTCATGATTGTTGAAATGATGTTAGAAAGATTGTACAACACTTGGAAAGCAGTGTTATGATGTTTTGCTTATGGTATAGAGATAATATAATGAAATATTATATCTATAAAAATTATGAAATTAAGAGACATTGATTCCAACAGACCCCTAGTGAAAAATTTCTTCATCTGAATACTTAGAAGGTGGTCATCTTGTTCTGCTAAAATACTTGCCAAGTAGGGGAAATTCAGTACCTCCACAAGTGGCCCTTTTTAGTTTCTGTATAATAGAAAACATCTCTCTCTATGAAACTTTATCTAGCCCCTTATATGTTTCATCTTTCCATCATTCTGGAGCATCATTCTGATTTTTGTTTTCTCATCCTTTTTTAAAATTAAAAAAAAAATTTGGGGGGGAGAATAGAGGGAAAATTAACTTCCTGGTCCCAGATCTTCAACATTAAGTATTTAAATTGCTTAGTTCCAAACAGTGCCCACTTCCTGGATGATGGTATAAGAAAACAAAGTACCTATTTCTGATTTCTATTCAAAATAAAAATTCTAATATATTTATAATAATCCATTCATGATTTGAGAGGAAAGAAATACATAATTGTAGAGTGTATTTTCTCCCTTTAAAAACATATAACAAATGAAGAGTTTAAACGTTTCCTTTTATTTATTGGTCATAATAACAACAACTTGAGACTTGCTCACTATTAAAATGGTTGTCTTCTAAGGGTAAGCTGAGGACCTTTGCAGGGTATCCATGAGGTCATATTATTTTACAATTATACTAAGATGTTATTTGTTTTCTTTACTGTGGACATCTGAATTGATGGTGCAAAGCAATGATGAGTAAAATGGTGTAAGGATGGATCAAGACCACAGTATCAGGCTGCCCTAGTAGTCATTATGTTCCTTCCTGCTACACATTCACAGTCAAGATCTGCCAGTATCATTGAAGAATGCCCTTGATGAAGCAGTTAGTTATTAACTTTATTCAGTCTGGACCCTTAAACACGTATCTTTAAAATATCTTTAAAATATTCTTTCTGGGCTGCCTGGGTGGCTTAGTGGATTAAGCCTCTGCCTTCAGCTCAGGTCATGATCTCAGGGTCCTGGGATCGAGTCCCGAATCGGGCTCTCTGCTAGGCAGGGAGCCTGCTCTTTCCTCTCTTTCTCTATTTGTGATCTCTCTCTGTCAAAATAAAAATAAAATCTTTAAAGAAAAATAAAATATTCTATCTGATGAAATGGGAAGTACACATAAAGCACTTTTGCTGCTCTCTCTCTCTCTCTCTATATATATATATATTTTTTTTTTTTCATCCCTTGAGTTACGAGTTGAACTAGCCATTCTTTTTTCATGGAGCACAATTTATCCTTGAAAGAATAACTGACACATGATGGTTATTCAGATGTGGGTATTTAGCAGACTTTTTCTTAAAAATGAATAAAATGCCATCTATCACTTTGAAGGTACAACTGATGGTATTTGGTTGCCAATAATAATATTTGAGATTCCGAGTGAAAATTAGTATTTAGGAAACTTGTATTTGCTTTTGTGAGCTTGACAACTTTCCAGTATGTAAAGACTTTCCTGATCAGTTTGGTAGTGATCTTAATAAATGTGATTGTTTGATATTGTGCAATGAAATGTGTTAAAACTCAGAAGATTTGTATAATACAGCTAAAGTGTTTTAAAAATTATTACTGCTTGATGACACAAAGTCATGCATGCACCAAAAAAATTTGTAGTCCAATGGATTTCAATGATTAGAGTATAAAACTTTTCTTAATAAAATTCCAGATTCTCCATTACAGCTAACTTTTAAGAAATTACTATTTATTGAGTGTTGGTGTAATAACAAGAATATCCACAATTATTAATTCTTGAGTAATCACACACCTCTGTGTGAACTGAATTATCTTCGCATATGTTAACCAAAACCACACACTATAACAGATTGATTGCAAAAGAGATATGGGAGTCTGACTGTCTTATTCTAAGCTAGATATTTGAAAAAAACAAAAATATAAAACAGTATCACTCTTTTTTTTTAGGGAGGGAAGAAATAGTTAATTTTTTAAATTCAAAAATGTTATTTACATTAACATGTAATGAGTTTATATTTTTTAAAAATAATTTTTAAATGACGTGATGGGGCATCTGGGTGGTTTAGTAGGTTAAGCCTCTGACTCTTGATTTTGGCTCAGGTCATGATCCCAGGGATCCAGCCCTATGTGGGCCTCTGTGCCGAGCGAGCGTGGAACCTGAATGATTCATGAGGTTCTCTCCTATCCCTCTCCCCTTATCCTTACCTTGCTGGCATGAGCTGTCTCTCTCTCAAATAAATAGATAAATCTTCAATAGTATTGTATTTACATCTAGTGAAACTCTTTCATTTTATGCCTTTACATATCTTGCACATGATTAATGCCAGAATTTAACTGTCCTTTGTGTAAAGCAGAACATTAAGTTTTACCAAAAATGTACCAAACTCTGGGTAACACTTGAAGTATTTTTATATTACCTTTCTTGAATTTGATTAAAAAATTAATCACTCATAATTACAAGTATATTGTCCTAGAGCTTAAAATAAATAACACTTTAGACTTGTCAGCATTCATAAATTGAACATGTAAATATTGCATGACTTACCTGGGTAATTATCAGGACCTTTCCCATCTCCAAGGAAGAGATCTTGGAAGATGATTTAGAGATTGTTCTTATGTTGATGACTACTTTTCATTGAGTAATTAACATAACTCAGATACTGTCCTAAGTATTTATACACTTTATGTCAATTAATCCCTATAACAATTCTTTGAGAACCATATCACTAGCTTTCCAAAGGAAGGAATTGAGGCTTGGGAGCAATAAAAAAAATTGCCTGAAGTCGCTCAGCATGTAAAAGGTAGAGCTGTATTCAGATCTAGAGTGCATGATTCTTACCCCAAGCTCCTGACAATGTTTTATTCCTCTTTCATTCGGCTGAGCTCCTAACCCTGCCATGCCACTTTTGTCCTTTTCACACAAATCTATTGTTGCCCTTAAGATACTTTGTTGCAATTTATTTCTTTATATATTTACCTCAGCTAATAAACTTTTTGTTCCCTTAAGAAGGAACCATGTCTGAGTTCCCACCACACAGGACACATGTTATTTTTGCTGGGCTGAATTAATACCGGGTGAGGTTGTGGAACCCAAAAGAGTTTAAATAACTTGCCCTTGACCACTCAATCAATGTGTAGCCTCAGGATCTGAATCCAGGGCTTCCATCCCAACTTTCTATGATAAACATTGCAGGTAAATGCTTCTCAAATATGGTGCACAGACCAACTACATCAATATCATCTAGGCATTTGTCAGAAGTACAAATTTTTAGCACCCCCCCCATTATTGGATAAGATCTTATAAAGGAAAGACCCAGAAATCTGTGTTTTAATAAGCCCCTCTTGTGATTCTGATGCATGCTGAAGTTTGAGAATCACTCCTCTATGTGAAGAGACATAACAGTTTAATAGGAACAGAATGGTTGACTCAGCATGGAACATAATAAAGCCGTTCCTTTGATTTGCTGTGTGATTAGGTTTATAAAATGTCCTATTCTGCAGAAAATGAAAAATTCAAGCAAAAACTCATCTGGAGTAGTTGTTTTCATCTTGAGGAAAAAAATTAATCCAAAACAATTAATTGCTCCTTCAAACAACCAGTCACTGAATAAATAATTTTTAAATTTACACACACACACACACACACACACACACAAAATTCAGGGAAGAATCCATTGGCTATATAAGTATGCCTACTTGGAGGAACCAAGTCAAAGAGCAATAAAATTTCCATTTGACACTAGGTAAAGTTTTCATTGAAATACAAAGGCACACAGGTCCCTGGGTCTGTAGCACTTCTATGGACTCCCACTTGGTGTTTTCGCGCAAGTTCTAATCATTCCGCCTGAAATGGAAAAAACAACCAGAACCAACACCTGTAACTCCTTTATGATCACAGATAGATTTTAAATTGTCTCCTAAAAATTAGAAATATTTCAACTCCAAAGTCAAATCCACAATCATAAAAAAAATAAGCAAAAGCACATTTTAAGATTGTTGTCTAAAGACAAATTAAGCTTTTGTATATGTTGAGAGTATTTGGTTATTTTGCAGAGTCTAAATTTAGCTTTAGTTAGAGCCAAGTGATTGGCAGATGCTTTGGAATAATATGCACCATGATGTGTGAATATTGTAACTAAAATAAAAATATGGATTTGAGACCCTTTCCCACTTTTTCTTTTAAAAAAAACCAATTTCTCCTCCCCTACCGCCTGCTGCTGAATTTAAAAAAATAGTGAAAGGATTTCCTCTCTTAACTAAATCTCTTCTCTTTCTAGCTATATATTTATAAAGTCCTCTGAGAATTAGTTTAGCATAATAGCCTGAGATATTCAGTACTTGATATAGGTAGTATTAATATGAAAAACCTCAGTAGTCTCCTTATAGATTATATATGAACATACATATATTATAAATAATGATTTATTAGATATTCTCTCTTAATTCCTTAGTTTCTCTTCTGGAATATCAAGAAAGTATATATTGCTAAGTTTATGTTACTTTTTTTCTCCCCTGACATTATAGTCTTCCTTTTGAACGGACTAGAGGGCATATTAATAGTATGGCAAATTTAGCAGTAAGAGCTTGAATTCAGTTTCGATTGAGGAGCAAAGTTGGAAAATTGCTCAAATCAAATATTTAACCCCTCTACAGAATGTAAAATCTCCTTTCCACAGTATGGAGGGATCTTAATTTTAGCTCATGGCTCTTCCTACAATGAAGACTCATCTCACAGATTGTTGTAAATTATCACATGAGTTTTTTTTTTTAATAGAAAAAGAAATCTCTCATTGCAACCTAATCACTTTCATAAAACACTCAGCCTTTCTGAGTAAAACATCTCTTACCTTATTCATTACATATAGTATTTCCATTCTGTTTATTTTGTTTTGCTTTATATTATCCCAATCTGTATGTACTAGTTTATTTTCCTCTTAAATACCTGGCCAAAGAAAAGCAAAAATTAGATACAATCAAGCTTTGCAGCTCTTCTCTCCTACCTGTCACTGGTAGCTTCTGACAGCCAATAGTGAAAATTCAAAGTCAAACCATTTACCTCTAAGTATATGGAAATGAATTTCCAGAGAATAGATATTTTTATCATAGGAGCAAGAGGCATAGTTGTATACTGACAAGGATAAAGATGTAAATATGTAATTGTGATAGCTGTATATATGTCATATGCATGTATTGAGGGTTAAAACATCATAAAATTCTTTCTAGATCTCTACGTACACTAATATGTAGGTTTTCATAAGGAGGAGAATACAAGATGAGGAAGTATATAGGTTAATGCTAACTGGAGCCCTTTTTGTTGGATGAGTGCCAAAGCAACTTTCAAAATATTTCAAAACAGCTGCCAGCATGTAAAGATTTTAACTGAAAGAATAATGAAATCTGAATTACTAATGAGAGAATAAACTTATATTTTGCTTAAGGTCCTTAATGAACATGCAGATAAGCAGATCCAATAAGGACTTTGTCTCTCATGCATGAAAACCAAACTTCCAGAATTACACATGTAAGGACAAAATACTGATGCACATTTATAAGCATTCTAAGGTAAGCTGTGGTGGAAGTCTTCTTTGAGTATTCTTTGTGTTTCTATTTTAGAAAAGGAAGTTTCTGGAGGGCAGGAGCTATATTAATTCCTTAAACATGGGGTTGACAGCTTGGAACTTTGAAGTTGAATGTGCTCATTAAACTCTCTTTTAATAATATACAGTATAATTGAAAGTGAGCTTCAGCATATCTAGTCTAAATGTCTAGCAACAGAGCTCACACATTTTTTTCTCTTGGGGCAACTTTAAGCTTCCAAGAAAAACTTGCCCTCCAGAAGGTAAGCAAAGCAGGGCCTCATATTTCCAAACCAACTATTCTGTAAAATAAGTAGTCAGTAAAATATAATCACTGGTCTTTTCTATCCATAGAAGTGTATCCACACAAAGAACTGTGATATAGTCTGCAGATATAACTCCCTGTTAGTTGTGCAGAAAGATTTCAAAAGGGAAAGTAATTTTCTAAAAATTCTGCTCTTTTGGCCAAAGAGGGGAAACCCTCTTTGGCATCATTTAGTACATTGGGACTGCCTCTGGGTCACCCGGGTCTAGCTTGGAAGATTGCATTGTGCTCCTGGAGTCAAAGCACATATGGAAGCTGGAGCTGCTTGCTGGAAGCCTCTATCATCTGGCTGACCTAGATATCAGGTGGCAAGCATAGCACCACCCCACAATGGGCCAATAATTCAGACAAACGCTATTTTATAGAAAGCCACTGCCTGGATCTGTGTTCATTTTTAGCTTATTCATCAGCCATTCAATTGGCTTCCTTTGGCCTGTAGTACTGCCAGCCTTGACCTAAGGAGTACTGCCTGGACCTATGATCTTGGAGAACTTCTCCAAACCCTTAAAGCATTCCTGACCTCTCTAGAATCGCCATGGAAGTCCCATTTCTTTCAACTGCAAAGCCAGCTTTAGAGTCAAGGGATGGTATTTAAGATCTCTCTCTTCAGATCCCGCCCTGAGGATGAGAGATGGGGAGGAAAGAGCGCCGAGACGCAAGTCAACCGGTATCGTCTGGCTGAGGTGCTCTGAGTGGGACAGGGACCCATATTTGTGACCAGATCGTTACACAGCGGCTTTCCATCTACTCAGACCCTCCACTTTCTCAACATCCATCCCTCACCCCGTTTTAAGACCTTGAGTTTGGGCTTTGAAAACCAAGTATCTCCGAGTGAAACGCCGCTAAACTAGAACATGACCTCTTCCCAGGAAGGAAGAGTCAGGACCTCGGTTAGATCTTCAGCTCACTCCTGGGATCCCTAGCACACGCCACAGATGCTCATTACGATTCTTTTTACGTGCAACATGTGGGGGACGAAGCAGTTTCATATCTCCTGGTATTATCTGCCGTCCAAAGCATTTTCTTTGAGAGGAAAATGGAAACGCAGCTGCGCCGTGGGCCCGGCCAGGGAGAGCTGGGGCTCCCTCCCTCCGTCTCCCTGCGGCTGCCGGGCGCGGGAGGCTCCTCCGGAAACTGACTCGGGTTAGGGGAGTGCAGACATTGCCTAGGCAGGCTCGGGACGCAGCCCGGCGCGGACCGGCCTTTGTGCCGCTCGGCTGCTTCCCGACAGGCAGGAGGGTGGAAGGGGACGTCCAGCTCCGCGGCGAGGGCAGGCGTCTGGCCCCTAGACATCGTGCGGGAACGTTAGTCTGGGCGGTCTCCGCCGCTCATGGCCTTGGCAACTTCTGGCCAATCCGCCCTGCCCCTCTGGGTCCCGGCCGGCCGGCTGCGCCCCAGGCTCAAAGGGTTAAGCAGGTGTCTCGCCCGGCGAGGCGCTATTGGCCGAGGGCCTCGGCCTCGGTCACCACGCTCCGCCGAGCCCAACTTGGGTTCGTGCGGCGGGCGCGGCGGCCACTCGTCCCCCGGCTGTCCCCCAGCTGCCGTGCCCGGGCCTCGCCGCGCGGGGAGAGGAAAGGAGAGAACGAGCTGGGGAAACCCACATCAGCACCAGCGAAGTGGGTCGCGGGTGGGTGCGTGCAAGAGGAGGGGAGCCTACCGAGCCCCGCGTCGCTCCGGGGCTGCGTCTCTGCCCCGCAACTCCGGTCCCGGCTCGCAAGCCGGAAGAAAGAGGGAGGAAGTGGGGCAACAGGGGGTCCTGGGCAGGGAGTGGGGGGAGACGATCCACTCCCGCCACCCCCACCCGCTACTAGGGCGAGAAGAAGTGCAAGTTGTCATTAAAAAGGCGCGCCCAAATCACAAGCATCCCTCCTCATCCCCTAAAGAAATACCAATGTAACAATGCAGAGAAGTAACTGGGAGACACGAGGAAATAAATGCACGTGTTTTCTCTTTTTGTTTCCCTGGTGGTTGGAATTTGCAGAGTTCGCCTCAGTTGTGGCTGCTAATTTATTCGTTTCAACGTTTGAAAAGGGCGTATGGAGATGGGTCATCGGGGGCAAAGCCGGATCTCTCTACATGGACCTACAGTCCCTAGCTCACAAGTTTGTCCAAGACTAACCTGCCCGCCCACCAGGGGCGAGGAGAGTCCCTTCTTATAAAGGGAACAAACTCTCCATTGCACAAAAGCGGCTTCTCCGCCCGACCCCCTTCCCCCCATTCTCCTTTGCACACCATCCCTTCTCGATAAGCATCAAGTTCTCCAGTACAACTTGCAGTTGGCAACCCCCGCACTGCCTGGTGTGCAGAGGACTGGCAGAGAGGGGTCCGGTTGGGAGGGGAAGCTCTGAGCCCCCATTCCTGCACACGCGGGCTCAAGTCCAGGTTGCTGGAAGCCGCGGGAGGCGCGAGCCTGCTTGGATGGTGGTTATTTCTCTAGAGAAAAGAGGGGAGAGCGCGCGCCTCAATCTTGCACTTTGGGTCGGAAGTGCGCGGTGTGTGTGTGTGTGTGTGTGTGTGTGTGTGTAGCGGGGGGCGGGAAAGAAAGGCACCCTCCGCTGCCCGTCATTCCCTTGCACCGGCCAAGTCCTCGCCAACCCTCCCGGTGCATCCTTCCTCCGCCACCCCTCCCCTTCTTCTCTCAGCTGGGCTCGCGCCGCGCAGCCGGAGCAGCCAGTGAGAGCAACATCCTGGAAAGAGGGGGGAGCACCACCGCCCCCCCCAAAGGGGAAAAAGGCCCCACCCTGACACGTTTTGCTGTTTGCAAGTCCCTCGCACGCCCCCCGCACCTCCTCCTAGCGCTCGCGCCCCCCCCCCAGCCCGCTGCGCGCACATCAAAGCGCCTCTCCGCCGCGCACAGTGGCCGCGGCTCACTAATGGGATTGCAGGCTGGTGCCTGGCTCCGCTGCTGCCGCCGCCGCTCCTCGCCCTGCTGCTGCTGCCGCTGCCGGAGCCCAAACCCGAGCCCCCGCCAGCTCTCGCCCAGAGCCGCCGCGCCCGGGGGCCGAAGCCGCGGCGATGATCCGAATCTTTCCGGATTTCAGCGTGCAGGTGACGGCCGCGGCGGCCGGCGGGGCGGCCGCGGGGGTGCCGGCCGGCGCGGGCATGGGGAGGGCCGGCGCCGCGGCCAACGGCACCCCGCAGAACGTCCAGGGCATCACCTCCTACCAGCAGCGGTGAGTAGTCCCGCCTGGGCTGGGATAGTGCCCCCGCCCCGGGGTGCTGGGGTGGGACTCACTTTGCCTCCTGTTTTATGCGTTACAACACACATGCACATCGTCAGGGCTCACTTTGCTTGCTTCTCGTTCTACAGATGAGAAAGAAAAAAAAATAATAATAATAATTCACAATTCGGATTGAAAGGCACTCCAGTGTACTGGCTAAGTGAAATCATCCTTTGCCCTCTGCCTGGCCCCAAATCCAGCACCCCAGCCCCGCGTAGCCTAGGAGTTGCAGCGAAGTCTTAGACACAGCACAAGGTGCTTTTGCAAAGTTTGGGATCCCCGTCCCCTTCCGCGGAATTTTCTCACTGCCTCTGCCGGGTGCGAACCCGAGCTGACGGGCAGCCTGGGGGGCAATTGATCACTGGAGGCTGATTGATCATTTGTTTCCAAACAGAAGAGGAACGATTTTCACGTGTAGCTGTAGACTTGCAATTCTACATAATAGTGTTATCATGTCACCTGTTACTACAGGGAAATACAGCATGAAATCCGAGTCTCCTCGGCGCTGTTAAGTATTCATCTTAAATGCATTATAATGCAAATGCGTAAGATTCAGAGATGCGAGTTAGGAAGCAAATTTTACAAAGTTAGGCTAGGTGGGTGAGAAGGAAGTTTTGAAGTATTACTTGTTTGTATTTCTCCCAAACATCTATAGATTTTTAATAAAATATAGTTGTGATATTGAATTAGTAAATATTCTTTGATTCAGTTAGGAAAGGAGGGGGGATACTACCACCAACAACCCTAGAACCCTAAAGTTCTTCCTTAAGGACAAGTTGTGATCTTCCAAGATTTTATAAAAACTGTAGTCTACAAAAATGTGCTGAGAAAAACTAACAATGTAGTAATGAAAGGTAAGCTTCCCATTTGTGGGGCTCAGTTTTACAGGAAATGGAAGAAAAAAACACACGAAAGTGTGAAATTAAATATTTGTGTTTCCCAGATTGCACACGATTAAATATCTGAGAGATTTGCCAATGGCATTTAACTTAAAATATACACAATGCATAATTCAAATAACAGTTCCTATTTTTACCTTGTATTTCAAACTTCATTGATTTGAGAACCTTTGATTTGAACCAACAGTGTTTAAACTGAAAAGGTTAAGATAATCTATCACTGCCATATTTTGTGCTTTCTAACCAATGGCCCAGCGACCAGAGCAGATTTTGCATAACACACTGAGTGTTTTCCAAGTTGATGCCCAGTACTGCAAATATTCTGTAGAAGACTTCATTATATACTTTGAGTACTGTCGGAAGTTTTAAAAAGGGAGACTTGAAAATAACTCAAAAACAGGCTCTTTCTGGTCAGAGAGATTTTTTAATCTAAATTATTTTAGTCTCATTTTCAGTGATTACAAGAACCTTTAATACAAAAGATCTGGGAATCTTTCAAACATAAAGGACTAGTAAAGAATTAGATTTTTTTTTTTCTTTTCATGATTCAGGTAAGGTTTTTTTTTTTTGTCACTTACAAAACATTTAAATGACAATATAATCTGGCGGTCACTAGGAAGTGCAGGCTTTAACTAGGAAGGGCAGGCTATAATTACAATAGTATGATCTGTGGAGTAGGGAGTCAAGGGTCAGAAATGTCAGATGGCCTTTGGACAATTTCAGAGACTTCCAACTAATCCATAAGATATAAATTGGGCATAAGAGGTGGTCCTGAATTTTCAGCCTTTACATTTGCTCTCAGAGTGTTGGAATTCTTCACTAAAAAGATCTTCCTAGGGCCAATTTTCCCCATAAGTCAGGAGCCCCCCACCCCCGGGGGGGGGGAATCCTCCACAGCTCTGCCTCCAACACTGAAAGCTCCACTGATGACTTCCCCCTTCATCCTTGAATTTGGGCCACTTTGTCAAGACTCTGAATCCCTCTGTGGTTCTGAAAGCTTTAAAAAGAATCAACTCCAAACTTTAGCCTTTGGCATATATTATTTCCTTCTTCTCTTTCTATGTTCAGTCATATTGACAGAAGAGAAGGTGCTCCAGCCCTGAAACATGGAGCTTTCTTTGGTTTCATTAGTCAGATATGATGACACCTGTTACTGCCTTTAATTTTTTTCAATTTTTGGGGACAGGAGAGTGAGCCTTGTGTGGCAAGACGATTATTGGCAAATGCTTAAGGGAGGGTTTGAGTCCTGAGTCCTGTGTCCTGTGTCCTCTGGCCCTACTTCACCAGGCCACCAGCATGGGAGGCTTTAGAAGCTATGAGGGACAGACTTAGTTTGCACTTCAAGACCTGGCTTTGTTTGCTAAAGTGAATGGTGACACATCATTTTACCAAAATATCTTTTTGCATGAAGTGCTTTTGGGTAGTCTGATGAGGAAGTGACAGGAATTGGGGGCTTTTCAAGTAAGAGTGGCCTGTTGGGAGAACACAGCCCCTCTCATTTGTCATCTTTGGGCAGAAACGCCCTAGGCTGGCTGTCCTGGAGCCAAAACTTCCAAATAGCAACTCTTCCTCCTCCCTGCCAGCCCATGTATATCTTGTATTCAATACTCTCCACTTCAGCTCATTTTTCAATCACTCTCATCTTCTACCTGTAGAGTGTACTCCAAAGAGAACTCAAACACCATCACGCAGATTAAACACCTCTGCTACGAAAAACACTTGTGACTTGTGTTCTCAAAGTTTCCAACTCTCAGCCCCACTTTACTGGAACGGTAGGACCGAATGGGACCCCTTTTCAGGTCTATTTTTTCTTAAGTGGGAAGTGAAATGCAAAGCCTCGCCTAGGACTGATGTTTTCTGTGTAGCTTTTTCATTATTTCAAAGTGGAAATGCGTTGGGAGTCCTTTCTGCTTTGCTGGTAGACACAGGACTGACCCAAGTCTCTGCCGGAAAAGCTGCCCACACCCGGCAGAGTGGTTTAGTGGAGAGGGCGCTTTGACCAGGGTCTACCCAGGTAATGGAATTCCAGCACTGGCCCTTCAGTGAGTGGCCCTTTCTCTAGGCCTCGCTGAGCTGTAACGTGAGGGAAACGACAGAGCTTGATCCCAGAGGTCCGCAGTCCTCTGGTCCCAGGTACCAGGAGCCTAGTGGAGACAGGCGTTCGTACCTAACCGCGTTAGAGACCCCTGGGATTCCCCTGTGAACCCTGGGGTCTGCAGATACGTATGCGCGTGAATAATGCAGATGTTCCAGCTCGGGAAGTGTTGGTGAGAGCGCCGGAGCCCTAAGGTGCGGGTGCAGCAGCTGCGCCCACAGGGCTCTCTGGGCTCGCGGGCTTGGTCAGCGCGCCCCCACCCGCGTTTATTTCCACAGTCTCGGAAGGCGCTCCCGGGACGCTGTCCTGTCTGCGGCCGCTCCCGTGGCCTCCCAGTTCCTCTCTCTCCCTGGTTGCGATACTCCTGAGAAGGGAAGTGTTCCAAACTGCAACTGAGTGGCGTTGTTGCGCTGGCAGCCGAGCTTCCCAGTCCCCCAACGAGAGAGAGAGAGAGAGAGAGAGAGAGAGAGAGAGAGAAAAGGAGAGAGAGAGACGGGGAGAGAGAAGGGGGGGTGTGTCTGCGTGCGAGAGAGCGCTCGGGAGCAAAAGCAGCTGGAAAATGCCCAGAAATACTTTCACAGCGGTCAAGCTGGGAACCCCCCGCGTGTCTTCCCCCTCCCCGCCCCTCCTGGCCTAGGCCCCGACCGCCCCCCGCCAAGAGGGTGTGTGCCCCACCTGCCACCAGGCCAGCTCGGGGTGGTGGCGGTGGGGGGCCACAGTGGGGGGTGTGGCGGCGCTCGAGGGTGAGAACCCGGAGGCGGCGGGGCCCTGGGCCGGGCTGCCTGCGGGGCCGCGCGGCAGCCTCTCCCCCGCCGCCGCCGCCTCCCCCTCCTCCTCCTCCTCCGCCGCCGCCGCCGGTCGCCTGTCTCCGCGCTGGGCATGTCTCGGGAGCCGAAGCGGCCCGGGCCGTGGGGGCTCTGCGGCGCATGGACGGCGGCGGCGCCGGGCGAGCAGGGGGAGGAGAAGGCGCAGGCGGCGGAGGAGGCGGCGACCTGCGGCGAGAGGCACCGGCGGCGCGAGGGGACGGCCGGCTGCCGGCGAGGCTCGGGCCCCACTACTTTTCCGTAGCCTCCCTGCCTCAGCAGCACGGCCGCCGCCGCCGCCGCCGCCGCCGCCGCCGCCGCCACGGCCAGGGCCACGGCCGCCGCCCGCCGGGCCGCCGCTGAGCGCCGCGCACGCCCGCACTCACTCCCGCCACCCCACGCACACGCACACCCCCCGCCCTCCCCACGCCCCCCACCCCGGGAGGGGGGGGAGAGAGGCAAAAAGTAAGAGAGGAAAAAAAATAGCAGGAAGATGGCGCCCACCAAGCCCAGCTTTCAGCAGGATCCTTCCAGGCGAGAACGGTAACACTTTTCTGTTTATTGAACCTGCCGCCGGGGCGGCTGCTCCCGCCGCCGCCGCCGCCGCCGCCGCCTCCGCCGCCGCCGCCGAGGTGGCGGGGCCCGCTCCGCAGTCCGCCTCCTGGGCCGTGAGCCCACCGGGACCTGGTCTGCGGGCTTGCGGCTCAGCGCTCGCCCGCGGTCCCCCCGCGCATTGTCCGCCCGCGGCGACTGCGGCAGCGAGCGGGCTCCGGCGGTGGCGGCGGCGGCCGCGCCAGGCTCTCCGAGCAGTCGCACCTCCTCGGCTCGGCGAATGGAGTGACTCGCTGACAAAAAAAAAAAAAAAAAGAAAGAAAAGAAAAAAAAAAAGAAAAAGAAAGAAAGAAAAGAAAAAAAAAAAGAAAAAGAGAGAAACAAACAAAAAAGAGAGAAGGGGCTGCTGTGTGACGAGGAACAGCAGTGAGGGTGGGGGGCCGGGGGATCCCCGGGGCCGCCGCAGGTCCCTTGGCAGCTGCTCTCTAGGAAGGAATGAGGCTGGGGAGGGGGAGGGAAGGCAGGCGAGAAGGGGGAGGAGGAGAGGAGGAGAAGGAGGAGGAGGAGGAGGAGGAGGAGGCCGGGGGCGGGGAGCGGAGCTCGCGCCAGGCCCGGAATGTGTCGCGGAGGGGCTGTCTCCGCGCGGAGCAGCTAGGCCGGGCCGGGAGGAGAGAGGCGCGCGGCCGCCGTCTCCCCGCGCCCTTAGCCTTGGCAACTTGTGGGTCTCCTGCTTTGCTCTCATCTTGCCCTCCTTTCCACTCCCCCGCTCCCCAAAACAAAACAAAACAAAACAAAAAAAAAAAAAGAAAGAAAAAGAAAAAGGAAGAAAAACCCCTCAAATCCAAATTAGCGAGTAAACAGCGAGATTCAAAATGTGCCAACAGTTGGAACGTCTATGCCCCGTTAGTTACTGTTTGGGGATCTGTGTTTTAAAAAAGTTCCTGGTGAGAATTGCATATCCAGGCAAGGGGCTCAGCGGAGCATGTCTGTTTGAAGTTAGTTAAACTAAAGCCAAAGGGAAAGGGAGTTTGTATTCAAAATATCCTTAACCGTCCTACGTGAATGGCATTGTTAGACTGCATAGTAACTAAGCACCCCCCCCCCCCCCCCCCCGCCCTTACCCCACGTGGTTTTCCCTCCTGCTGTCCACCCAGCCTACTTTGTTTGGAATCCTATTTGCTATTAACTGGCAGTGTTAATGACATTAATTGCATATAGCATATTGGTTTGTGCAAAGTACCTTTTTCTGTCTTCGAAGAAGAAGTGCTCAGTAGGAAGTATGAAATGTGAAATGTTACCCATTGCTACATGAGGAAAACAAATGCTGTAGATACATGGCCCCTCCCCAACTTTCCTCGTAGGTGTAAGTGAACTTCAGAAAGAAAGATGAGGGAAGTCCATAGTAGCTGCAAAGATTTAATTATTATTACGTAGGAGGTTTTATTTTTGATACAACGTTGCATTTAACCTATAGCTTACATCAAGAAGAGAGGTATTTAAACAAGCTACTCATTAGAAAGCTTCAGTTGCACTATTGCTTTTTTCCTTCACACAACAGGGACAGCAGAATTGGCAAGATTAAGGGAAAAAATTTGTTGGGTAGCTATATAATTGATTAATTCTAAACTATGGATAATTTCTATAAATCCTATACCTGAAAGTAAATCACACATGATACCGTTTTTAAAGATGTTGAATGTGTGTAGCATTGTCTGCCAACTCATACTAGCTAAAAGGAATATTCAGTGTTTTATGAAGAATTCACATATTAAGTACTTTGCTCTTGTAGATAAGAAAAAGATTTTCAGAGCATTGTGCAGGTCTTTTAATAATGATTTTTAAAAAATTTAACATGGTGATGCATACTTTTTCAGATCAGAAGTTTATAATTGATTTCCTTCCTCCTTTCCACTCATCCTCCTTCCCCACTTCTGTTGGTATTAAATGTATTTACTGGGATGGCCCCAGTAATCTCTCTAGCAGAGGCCTATTTGTGTGCCATTTTGGGAATTTTTCTGAGATAGGAATCTTGAAGATAGAATTAATTTCTAGAGGAAACTTCATAGCCTGTGCATGAGCGCGTTCTTTATCACCTGTCTCCATTTGGCATTCGAAGAAGGTAAATCAAAGTGCGCGATTTGTTATTCTGCTCCACTTGAGAGCTGAACTAAATAACACTTGGTCTGAAATTCTGATTGAAGTTGTAGGAGGATATACTGTATTTAATTTAATGCCCTTTAATAGCAGCTTCTTGTTCAGCTCGGATGCTGTCATTTTAAAGGTTGGATCTGAGAAGGTTTAACCTGTAGGGAGAGGGAGGAGTAATAACGAGGTAGGGGGCAGAAGGAGCGATATAGAGGAGAGGAGTTACAAACTAAATGTTTCAAACAGTAATAACCACAAACTTGGCCCGTTATCCAAACAGTTGTTTTATTCCCCGAGGGTTCACTTTCTTATTGGGGCTTTAAATGCTCTTAACACTTTAAGTGTAAACGTTACACATGTTAGTTGATTTGGTTTTGTAATGAGAAATGGAAAGTCAGATGGTTTGGTCAGGAGGGGGTTGGTTTTCATAGTTACTTGTTTCAGCTAAGTAGAGTCATTTCACCTTTATGTGGATTTTGTGCCTGGTACTTGTTGGTTTGTAGTAGTATTTCCCTGTAACAGTTGAACACTAATATGTTTATAAAAGATCACTTTCGTGGACATGCTTTAGGTGGTATTCTCCCATTTATTTACAAAATAGTTTCCAAATGACTGATTTCATAAAGGCGCTTATGGACACTACTCTTTACTGCTTTTCAAATACAGCAGTAACACAAACTTATATAGAAAAAAAAGACATTTTTTCCAATGGTCTTGTTGTTAATTTATAAAATATCTAACCTGAGTTTCGTAATACAGTACAAAAGTCATTTCCTTCTAATAATGTTTACAGAATGGGTTTTGGAAAAAGAAACTTCTTCTTCATTATGTCTTTGGTTACTATTTTAGTACTGCTTAAATTTCTTTCACTCTTACACACAAAATGAGCCTGAGAGCCTGAGAGCATAAGCTGAAAACCTTGTGTATTTAAACTTGCTCGATTTTTTCTTTAAACTCCAATAGGCTGCAAATTATGTAGCTCTACCACAGAGTTTTTCCACTATGTGGATGTATAACCAAGAAAAGTAGACAGATAGAAGTGTCAAGCATGTGATGTGCCCATGCTGGTTTGCAAAGCATATTCCAGTAGTATTTAGGGCTTTTGGTTTAAAAAGTGAAGGTGGTGGTGGAGACTTTTTTGGGAGAACGTATTTCTTTTTACATTGTAAGCTTAAACACAGAGTGATAAATGATGATATGCGTTGTCTAACACTTGCTTATATATAAATAGCTTCACAAGATTGCTTAAATGATAATCGAAAATATGAAATAGGATGGCCTTCATATCACAAGGCCAAGGGTCTACAAATGGAAAAACTGAAATAATGAAATATTTCCAAGGCAACAGACTGTCAACAAGAACTGTAATGCATGGGCATATCATAGAACCACAGGAGAGGATATTAGATCGTATAGCTCTGGAGCCAGGAGTTATAATGACCTTTATTATGTAGGACCCTCCCACATTACAGCATCTTTTCCGTATTCCCAATCTCTGGTTTATGATTTGAGAGACGGATAGCTACTCTGAATCTGTAATATGCCAGTTACTAGATTTGATTCGTTACAAGGAGCAAACTTGATATCAGTATTACTTGATGCTTTTGTTAAAAAAAAAAAAAAGTTGCTAGTGGTATTATGAATAGTTTCCGTCCCTGTGTCTTTGCAGAGTCTTAAAAATATGGCTTTTATTTGATCAAAAGTGATGTGAAATTACTATCTCAGCAATGAATTGGTAAGAATTGCATTGTGATTTAAATACAATCTACACATCGGAACGGTTTGGTGTTTTTAGTGATACGAAGTTTGATTTTCCCCTGAAATTCTATACAACGGTTGCCCCTACAATAGAGCTATTTTATGAGAATGCCAGAGTTTCCATGAGCCCCTCAATACTTTTACTGTGTCCCGGATCTTAGTCTGGATGGAATCCAGTGCCATGTTAAAATTGCATTTGTATGAAATGGGCCCTGATGTCTAGGATCTCCTGCTCTGTGGTGAGGTTTTCTATGACAAGATGTATAGATATGTGCTTTTGTAAAGCAGCAATTTTGGGGGACAATTTAGGCAGTGTAGCTTTCATTTCCTTACTTTAAAGCTGCAGAGCTTTATATTTTGTGAAATATTTGTGGGGGATATATCATAAATATTTCTAAATCTCTCCTAGTAATGTTTTCCCATATGCACTTTCTTAAGTGCTTTACTATTAATAATGATCCCAATGTAAACCTTAGATAGTCTGTTTCTGTTTTCTTATTTTTCTTGCATTCCTGTGAATCTCTTTCGTCTGCAGAATGCTGCTCCCTGAATTTAAAGAAAATTGAGCACACACGAGAGGGGAACCGGCCCTTCCTATGATGTTTGCATGGCCACTTTTTCTACAGTGTAACATTTCATCATTTGGGTTAAATTTTTAAAAATTTTGCATTGTGTAGGCTGAGATTCGAACTTCAGGTGTTTTACAGACATTCCTTAATTGTTTGCACTAGATAGGGTTAAAGGTTAGCGAAAGAGTTGGTATGTTAAAAATTTAGTTGAATAAATACTAATTTTACAATTTAAATGCTACCAAATTTTCACATCATGGAATATATGAAACTTGAAATATTTTAATCTATACTATTATGTGTACTGATATTTAAATCTGTACTTCTAGCATTTATGGAAAAATTCAGTTACATTGCTTTGCATTTAATGATGTTAGTATTTTCACAGTAAATAGAGCCCCCCCCCTTTTTTCCTCATTGGGCAGTGTAATAAACCAACTGTAACTGAATGGTATTTTTACTGCTCTGGGCCCCATTAGTGTGAATAGGATGTTTGCACTATTAAGTTTGATAGAACCTTACATAGTTAGAATAATTTGCAGTAATATTAGTAATACTACAGTGCATAAGCAGGACATAGCTTGGTAAGAGTAAAGTGATTACTACTGTATTTGAAATGACTAGGGTAGTGACAAGATTAAACAGCACTTGAAGGTGTTGTCTGTATACATTTCTAGAGCATAATGTTTTGGTATACATTAGAGCATAATGTATTTGCAGTCCTGTGCACAAAATCATGAGACACAAGATGAAAATCGCATATCACTAGTGCTTGTGGCCTTTGAGTATAATTATTGATTGGTTCATTCACTCAGCCTTATTTATTGAACCTCTCCTATGGACAGTCGTGACTTGTACAAGAGATGGAAGTTAACAATACTCTGTAAGAGTAGTTGCTCTGACCAGAGACTTGTCCTTATACCAGACATGCAAAATACTATAGAGAGCCAGAAACACCTTTTACTGCAAGAGGAGGAAGTTCAGAATTCAGAGTAATATATATAAGGCTCTCTATCTCTTTGGACTTCGATCAGTTTAGTGTTCTGGGTGGAGGGGAGAGGAAAGGTAGGTGGTATCCAGGTTGTAAAATATAACTAATGACTGTATAATGACAAGTGGTTCTTGGAGGAAAGACAGAAAAGGTGCCATATAAGTATAAGTGAAATTATAGAAGATTTTTAGAAACAATCTCTGGAGGGATTCAGAAAATAAAAAGAGATCACACATGATAATGATCAATGGTTACTGGGCATTGCCTTGTTTTGGGTCCTGTATTAAAGACATTTTCAGTCAAGAAAATAGATGCTAATCTTCCCAAGGAAGGTAGTAGAGATAGGGACTGAATTTGGGTTTGTTTCTGTAGGAACCAACCTTTCACAGCAGTGTGCAGGTGTTCCGTTTTTGGACTTCGCAGCACCAGGGATTTCTGGGTGGATGCCATAGAGCTCTTGGGGCGGGTAGACCGCATGCACTACAGATAGGATAGTGACCTCGATCTCTGTTTCTTGGTTGTTCATCCCATGTTCAGAGAACTTCAGAAATGTAATGTTCATGAAGTTAGAAGCATTCATGTTTAAATGATTTTCCCTCTAGTGTTTCACATTCCCGTTGTTTTGTGGGCAAGTTCCACAGCTCTGTGCACTTCGGGAAGACTTGTTAAGGAATTTTTTTTTCAAGATTTTATTTATTTGTTCATATGACAGAGAGAGTTCGTAAGTAGAGAGGCAGGCTGGGGGGGGGCAGGCTCCCTGCTGAGCAGAGAGCCTGATATGGGGCTCGATCCCAGGACCCTGAGATCATGACCTGAGCCGAAGACAGAGGTTTAACTCACTGAGCCACCGAGGTGCCCTGGAATGGTTTTTAGAAGAATCAGTTTGCTGCGTGCAAACACCTCGTAGGCCATAGACCATGAAGTACCCCAGGACCTCCTCCGCTCCTGTTATCCATGCCTCAGAGTGTGCCGTAGTTTGTCTAAAGCTTACCATTGAGGCATTCTTATTTTGTGAGTTTTGCCACTGAGTGGGTGGAAGCAGCCTCACAGACTTTCTGAATAACACTTAAGTGTATTTCTAGATATTGTCTTTTGAAATATGTGAAGACTCATGCAAGTTGGCCTCCTGCCAAGTTAGGTGGCATTATAATAATGACAGTAAGCCTTTATATAGCAATATGGGCCAGGTATGAGTCTAAGGGCTTTGCATATATTAATTAACTCATTTAATGAAAAACTTGTTAAAAATGGACCACAATAAATGCATAAATGATAAGTTCTCATTATTTAGTCCCTCTTCCTCTCTGGACACACACAGATACTTGTGGCATCTTCAAGAAGCGAGAGTCTTTGGTAACATTTTAATTTCTCTAAGGCCAGGCATCCTAGGGGTTGGGCGGGCATGTAACGGTTCTTTGACAAAAGCTGTACTTCAGGAAACTTTGTAACATCTGACACCATTACTGCTCATTGTAGAATGTCTGCTAGATTTGAGGTACTAGACAAGCATGCCACGTTTATCTTTACATTTTTGGATGTTATAGTGTCAACCAAATAGCTTAAAGAAAAAAAAAGCATAGTAGGAATTCCAGACAGAGAAAGGACTAGATTAGGGGTGCTTCAGTATTTGTGCTTGAAAGAACTGAGTGTTTTGCTTGTGTATTTTAATAAAATATTCACTTTTACATTCAGAAAAATCTCTTGTTTACATAAAGGATAGGTTGCCTTATAAAATGTTGGAAAGGGCTCATTTAGAGAGATGTTTTGCTAAAAATATTGAAGATAAAAAGCAGCAGTCAATAGGAAGTATAAGTGAAAAATAAGCCACAAAATTTAAAATAGCTTTCAGATCATCTTAAAAGAAATTACTTCTGATTACAGTATTTTATTATCATCAGTATGCTAATGCAGAATTAAAGGGCTCTGACTCGGGTACCTAGGTTATATATAACATTAAAGCTTAAATCTTTATCATATTTTTGAAAGTAGTGCCACATAGCATTTTAAGACCACTTTATGGAATCATCGGTCATTTCAGTTATATCCCATTACTTCTGATAGACGGGGGCTTTTTCATTGGTAAGATTTATAAGAATTTTATTATAAAGAAAAATGCAATATTGGATTAAGGGTCATCTTTATTTGACTATAGCTCAAATCAGCACCCTCTTACCCTCCAATCTATGAATTTTCCTTTCCACCATGGTAACACTATGGAAAAGGATACTAGTTCTAAACTTCATCCAGAAGCACTTTACTCAGAAAGAGTGCAGCATTTTGGTAGGGGCAGATGGAATGATTGAAACTCTTTGCGGAACCTCTCTTCTGGTCCTAGAAAATGGAGAGATCAAAGGATAAGGGTATTTTTAGTAACTCATGTAGATTGCATTGATTGAAGGAGTATTTTTCCTATACAAATAATTTATTCCTCAGAATCTATTTCTGAAAAACATATATATCCTATTCAATATGAATGGAATTTTTTTTTATTGCACAAGATTCTGTATACCCTGTGTAAAATCATATAAACATATGTAAAGCCTACATGTATACTGTTTATGACATAACATATATAAAATATAAATCAGATCTATCATATTTGTATTATATCTACCTAAAATGCAAAAATGTAACAAAGATATCTTGAACATATTATAAATGTCTTACTTCAGATCGAGTTAAATTTACATATAGGCAATGAATTGGTGACTTTTTTGTTTTCCTAATGCTGTAAGGAAAAGTAGGCTCATCATTTTTTTTTACACATTTTTATTGTTCTGTGTAAATGTAATTTGTTAATCCTGTGAAATTTGTCATAGATAAATTTGCTTGGATTATCTTGTCACCACCGTATCTGCATTCTTTTGTTCATTGCTTATTCATAATTTAACAGTCTGGCAGTGAGCCTTTTTGGGATGCTCACAAAAGATATATGACCTCTACCAGCTGCTACTATAACCTGCAGAATGCACAGCAAGACATTAGAAACGTGAGGATTCCTCTACTGATTAAAGTGCTCTTCATTTAAACAGTCTGTTCATAAGAATCTCAGGAATCTCTTGCTACCAGCAGTTTTGTTTTTTGTTTTTTTTTTCACTTCCTAGCAAAATTAGTTCAAACTATTGAATCTTCATTTGGTATGATTTTTTTTTTTTAGGTGATCCAAAGGAAATTAATTTCTTGAATTCTGCTGTTTCTTTATAACCAAAGACTCAAAAATCTGACATTTGGGCATATTAAAGTTCTCCAGAAACAGTTTTACTAGCCAAGGAAGAATAGAGAGTAGAATGGCTATATCACATCCCAATCTTAGAAGAAATGGTTGGTTTAATCCTACTCGAATCCAGGCACTTTACAGTTTGTATTCGAAACAGCCTATATTATGTGGTATGTGGCAGACATTAAAAATAGAATGTTACTTGAGGTGTAACCACATCTTTAGGTTTTCATTATTCTGAATTAGTTTAGCATACGAATTTATTCTCATCTCCCCCCTCCCCCCAGAAATCAGCAGATCAGTTTATGAGTAATGGCTAGTTTTTGCCTCTCTTCTGTGCAAGCATATGATTACAGTTCAAAATAATTCATTGCTAATCCATGCAGTATTGGTTCATCTCCATCACTCTGTTCTGTGATTAGAGCCTCAGGCCTGCTGCCTTGCTTTCCGCCCTGATTTTCTTTAACTGCAACCCTTGTTTTAATATAGTTCTGTAGTCACCACTGTCCTGCTCGCTCCTCTCCATCCCTCATATATATCGATTGCAGTAGATTAATATTTATTTGAAGCTATTTTTCAGACTTTGTGAAAAATGTATTCATTTCTTACTGTGAATCTTCATCTAAAGGGAGGGGGAGAGGGAAGATGTAAGACTCAGGTACACCACTCTTCTTACAAAGTGAAGCTATTGCTTTTCCAACCTTCATTCTTTGCTGTAGTCACTGTTTGTTCTTTATACACAAATCAGGAAGTTTAATTTCCTTGAAAAAAATTTAGATGAAGCTGTAGTGTTAACAGTTGAACTCTTGTTTGTAACAGTTCTAAAATGGCTTTCTGCATTTCCTGAGTACATACCGGAGTCGGTGCAATCACCATAATATACATTGATCAGCTTGCATTGAATATTTCCAGACAAGGCCACAAAGCTATCATTTTCCTTAACATCAAAATTTGCCAATTTCACCAGAAGGTCATCTAACAGATTTTTTAAAGACTTTGTTTCAGATCTCAGTAGTCCAGTGTTCCTTTTAATAATTACTTTCGTCTCATTGTAGCCGTGTGTTTGAAAGTGTAGGTCAATGAGGATGATTGCATTCAGAATTTCATGATCTGTGTAGTGGAACAAATTGAAAGCAAAGCCTGTATCAATCACTGTGAAGGGAGGGTTAATTGTTACCGCTTCTCAAGCCTCTGGACAGATAAACCAGTAATGAAATACTTATTGCTCTGATATGTGAATGCTGAAGGATGAAACAATGGAAACAGAAGCAGTCTTCAGAGATAACCAAAAAGGCAAAGAAAAAAAATAATAAACCGGATGAAAGTATGGAACTATGTGCTGCATTAACTCTCTTAAAAGTAATATTGTTTTTAGCTTCCTACCCATCTTTTTCTGGCAGGTTAGGACAGTATCATATATCAGGTTGCTAAAGCCAAATAAGAATATAAATGGAAAACTCTCTTTCTGTAAAAATAAAAAAAAAACTAAAAAAAAAAAAAACCCAAAACCCCAAAACATACAGTCCTAGGCTTTATATGAACACTGCATATTTTATAAAAATAATGTTTGAATTACTATTTAAGGTTTTCTCTCTCAAAAAAAAAAAAAAAACTAGTGATTCTACACATGTTAAATATTATACATGCATAAATGGCTTAAATTCCAGAATGTTTTAAAGGATTGTTTTGTTATCTTTGAAGAGATTTTGGAATTATTGGCCCATTGTAGACCAAAGCATAGAGGAAATTGTGAAATACATAAAGAAACAGTCAAATAAGAATTAGTGTTGCAAAGAAATCATGAGATTAGAGTAAACACATTTAACCATTTCTACCATATGAACTTAACATTTAAACATCTGTTAGTTACTTATATGTTGAAATATATGCAAAAATATTTAGCCAAATTGAAGTCTTAGGCCCATGACAATCATCTCAACACAGTGGGTAGTTCTGAAAATTAATGAGAATGATAATACTGTAAAGACTGTTCCAGAGTTTGCCCAAATTCATTATCTAAGACTCTTGTTAAGAACATCTCAAAGAATTTTAACCAGGAAAATATATTAATGGTTCAAAAGCATTTTCAAAACCCTGAATTATAAAAGTATAATGGAATTATAGATGCAAGAGTTATAGTTAGCAACACAGATAGCGGAAGACATTATGATGGCAAAATTTTCCACAACCTATACACTCCTTTTGTACACGGTTTCATATGTAGGGTTTAAATCTCACACATTATTTTTGTTTTGTTTTGTTTTTAGGGCAAGAAAATCAGAATCATTTAAAAACTAAAATGGGTTCCTTCCCATTCATGAGGAGAAGCTGATAGCTGTAAAAAGTTAGATGTGTCTTTTGGCAGTCATTTCAGATTTGACACCACCAACAAGCCAGAATATTTTTAGCAAAAAGAAAGAACTGTTGCACATCTTTTTATTTGTCTTCAAATAAAAGTTTCCCAAGACCTGTTTCTGTGCAATATTGGCATAGCTGCATAGAAACTAAGCAAATGACTGGGACATAACCCTTTTTTTTTTTTTTTTAATGACAACAGCACCATCCTCCAGTGAATGTGGTTTTGTATGTTGTATAAGAATTCATTGTAATAGTGATACTGTAACATCCCTGGGCCAGGCTACTTAGACTGCTACTAAGATACATCAGAATGTAAGTCAGTAGAGAGCTCTCAGGTATAGCTGTACCAAAGGGTATGGACTTCGGTCTACAACAAATGGCAGGCAGAAAGCAAGAAGAATTCCTTTCCTTGGTAATAGACATATACTGAACAGAAGTGCCTGCGGGTATCGAGATGGTCAGGGCAGTACACGATGAAGTGCCATTGGTCACTTGCTGGTTGGGTGCTAGCAAAACAGCAGGTAATGGCCCGAATCCCAGTCACTGGTTTTGGTCTTTCATTATCTTTATAGGAAGTTGTTCTCTACACAGACAGGTCCTTTAACCATGTATAGCCTTAGTTTCTTTATTAGTATGTTCAGTGGCTAACATTTCCTTCCAGCTACAAAATTCTGTGACTACATGATTTGAATTATGTGGAAATATGATGCAAAATAATGAGTTGAAGTCTATGGTGTTTCTTTTCTTTCCCCCCAATGGTATTAGGATTTACAAATATTCTTTATTTATAAAACTATTGAAGTTTTTAGATCAAATACAATGCTTTTTGTGTAGGTTTCAATCAATAAAATGTTGGATATTTAAGTATTTTTCTTCCACAAAAACATCTTTGAATGGAAACTTTTTATTGCAAGACTGTCCAGAGAGACGTTGCAGTGGAAGCTATAGGCTATATTAAATTATATTTTAAAGTGACATATTATGCACATGACTCAAGGTAGCACTAAAGAAAAACACTAAAATGTTTAGCTATAAATACATTTGTTGGTTAAATTCAATTGAGATGGTAGAACAACTCTGGAAATATTTGAAAACCAGATGATATACCACAAAGAAGGAAGTTAACAATGTAATGTTTGATGGACAGGCGAGCACTTAGGGGAATAACTAATCTCTGAAAATTTTGTGTGTTCCTAAAACATTTATAAAGAAATTTCTGTAGTGAGTTATTTGCCCAAACGACAACGATAATTTCTTTATTTCTAACCTTGTTTTTCTTTTTTTTTCTTTAAAATTTTTAAAAATTTTTTACTTATTTATTTGAGAGAGGGTGCATGAGCATGAGCAGAAGGAGGGGCAGAAGAAGAAGCGGATGGTGAGATGAGCAGAGAGCCCAACGTGGGGCTTGATCCCAGGACCCCGGATCCCTGACCTGAGCTGAAGGCAGCTGCTTAATTTAACTGACTGAGCCACCAGGCACCCCTCTACCCTTGTTTTTCAAAGGAGCTTTCTTCTAATTCTTCTCCCTTACTTATAAAGATGATCTGATTTAGTGTTTGTAGTATAGACAGATTTAAATATTTATGATTGGGTAAGATTTCTTCTCATAAATTAAAGCCTTTAAATACATGCATCATTTAGACATTTATTGTTTCCTTTGAAAGTTTCTAATTAATGACATTACTGCAAATATATTCTTCTGAGATAATTAACATTTTTGCCTAATTTCTCTCTCTCTCTCTAATACCTATGTTCTATATATTATCTGTAGATTTAAGAGTATTTTATTCCCCAAACCTATTTTATACTTAATTATCAGGATAATTTAGCACCACTGATAAAAAATATTTTTCCCTAAAAACACTCTGTTCCTCACAAGATAATTTTCTATTTTTCTTTTATGAAAACAACCAGGAAAACTAAAAAAAAAAAAAAAAAAAGTATAGCATAGTATAGACTGTATTTATAAAACTCCTATCCTTCCCTCTTCACTCATCAAGATTGTACTTTTTCAGAGCTAATGCTGGCTAAGTGTTAGGAGATAATCTGATTAGAACAATTTACATTGAGGAAAGAAGCTATTTTCATTTTTTAAAAGGAGCCAACAATACCAAATTTCAATTTATTAGAACATGGAAGATTTCCAGTGTGTCCTTGCCTCTCTACATCACACATATATGCCCCTTTCTAAGAGATACCTTGGTCAATACTCTGAAGTAACCTCTTCTGAAAATTTTCTATCACCTCATGACATTGTTTTAGAAATCATACAGTAGTTTCCTCACATGATTGCGTATAAAAATGGCCAGATAGCATGAGCTGGGTTAAACACACGTGCTATGCCTATTTTCATTGATAACTTTTAAAAAACATCTAGTTAAGCATCTCTCACTGTAGTGAAGAGCTACCACCAAGTAAGGAAATTGAGAACTGGGTGGCATGTTGTGACACTAAGGTTTCAAAGGTGCACTCAGTGCTGAGGTAGGGTTTAAATGTGGAATTTATAGATGGCTGTAGAGGTCTTTGTGGAAAGGAATCCACATCAAGTCTTCAGAGTTGGGTTGAACCAAACCACCACAGACTTTACAAGATCCATTCTCTGTCACGGTCCTGCTCCTTCTGTCCCACTCACTTACCGAGTCCTGTTCCAAGAGCGCACATTACCATCCAGCTGTATTTTGCTGTTATTCATTTGCCACCAGCATCTGTTCCCTACCTGGTCATGAAGACTTTTGATAAGCTCTGACTGAGCGTAGCCTCTCCTGACTTATACTGGGGATTTTTAAACCCATGGTCCATCAACAGTATAGCAGTGGGGAAATGGGCTTCAGCGGATCCAAAGAGTCTCCTGCAATAGCATATTCATACATTTTTATCAGTTACTTAAGGGGGTATATTTTCCCTGAAAAATTTGTGTCAAGAATTGTGAAGAGCCTGAGATTTTACTGTACTTGCAAACTACTAAGTTAGCCTTTAAATGGATATTGGTAGAATTTCCATTATCCTTGGATTAGAGACAGAAAAGTTTATTACAGTCTTAGCAGTAGCCAGTGTATCAGAATTTAAGGCAATTCTCTGATCTTTGGTTCCTACAAAGAGGGCCACATAATACCTGTATATGTAGTAGGATGTGTCACAAGAGGAACTCTCAATTTAGGGAACCTGAACTTTTTAGGATGGACAGTAAACATGTCTCCCCTTTGCTCTGGAGGGAGAAACACCAGCTCTGACCTCCAAGGCTGTCCTCTATACAAATAAACTGGAATAGATAGTCCAGTACAAAGGGTAGTTAGTGCCTGGCCTGGAAGATGTGGAGAAATGCAAGACACTTTTCTCTCAGCAGTCTGCATCATTGTTATGACGATCATTTAGAAAGATGAGAGGATGTAGTGATATAATTGTCCTGTAGTTTCAAGTTTCTCTGAGCTTAATGCAAGAGGAAGTCAACTATTTGAGAGGAAATGACAAAGATTCTGAATGGAAAGTTTTCCAAAATGGCGTAGGTTTGGTTGATTCAGTACTGCATAGGTCCTTTTAACGTTAATATGTTAACATTTTCATGACCTCTGTTTTATCTTGTCCTTTTTTGTAAGTATGCTTTCTTCCTGGTTTGCTCTATTTATCTATAAATTTTAATTTGTTGATAGTTCACTTTGTGTTTTTGCGTTATATTATTCAAGTTTCTCCACAGCTCAGTAAGATAGGTTCTGTCAGTATCTCCACTGCATTGCTAAAGTCAAAATTACTAAGGATTTGGAACTGGGCTCTAGTCTCAGTCTGTTGACTTACTACATCATAGAGATGACATTCTTTGACCACACTGGTTTCCTTCTGATTCTTTTTTTTTAAATTTTTTATTTCTTTATTAACATATAATGTATTGTTAGCCCCAGGGGTACAGGTCTGTGAATCACCAGGTTTATACACTTCACAGCACTCACCATAGCACATACCCTCCCCAATGTCCATAACTCCACCACCTTCCTTCTGATTCTTTTCTTTTTTTTTTTTAAAGATTTTATTTATTTATTTATTTATTCCGAGAGAGAGCGAGCGAGAACGGGCACAGGCAGACACAGTGGAAGGCAGAGTCAGAGGGAGAAGCAGGCTCCCTGCGGGGCAAGGAGCCCGATGTGGGACTCGATCCCAGGACGCTGGGATCATGACCTGAGCCGAAGGCAGCTGCTTAACCAACTGAGCCACCCAGGCATCCCGCCTTCCTTCTGATTCTTAAAGAATTTTTTCCTATGGTCCTTTTATCTTCTGGGGCTTTCCCATTTTTCCCACATCACCTTCCTGCCTCATAATGTTTTTCCCTTCCCTATACCCAAGTCCTTACCCCATATGGGCCCAGCTGATTCTATAGATCCCTTCTTACACATCGCCTTTTAATACCTGCCATGGACTTGTAGGTATTGAATATTTTTGCACCCCCACATTATACTAAGTCACCTTATCTTCTGATTTTGTAGTAACCATATCTGTAAAGCTAATGATTACAATGACAACATAAACAAGTCAACCAAAGACTTACAGGTCATACCTAGCTTTGTGGTAAGGTAATATAATAAAGATTATTATAAAGAGATTATCATCTTGTTTGGCAAGTTATAATCTGTAGTCCTATTTCTTGCATAGTATTTATAACATCCCATTGTGAATAGATTTACATGTTGTGATTTATGGTGGCATGGATCAAAATGTAGCCCTATCTTTTGCAAAGCATTGCACTTATGTATACACCATAATTTGTTGTTATAGCTCGCTTAAAAGGCTTGGTTAAAATGATGGTGGTTTCTGGTCATTTCTGATCGAGTTATAAATTAGAAGGTCACCTCCAATCAATGCCCAGTGACTTGGCACTTTGCTTTCCCATTTTCCAGTCTTCTAGCCTCATTTTTATCCCATAGGTTTTAACAGTATCATGATACTATAATTTAATGATCAAAACAGGATCTAATAGCTCACAAGACCACTATGGCCCAGATATTCTCTATTGGATAAATTCTATAATTATTCTCTGTGATGGAGATGCTTACATAAATGTCAATATAATATCTCGAGATCATGTTAAAATATCACACTGGAAGGTGCTCTTGAGGAATGGACAATGGAATATAGAAATCATTTTAGTGTTGAGAGCTGATGCATCATCAGAATCTATTGTTAAAATTCTAAATATCCATAACCAGTATAAAGGACCATTAATCAAAATATTGGATGACAAAGAAATAAATAATAGTTTCTTGTGTTCTTGTCTTTCTGCATGGACTGTGACCTCTTTGGAAGGCAAGAAATCATTGTCCCCCATTGCGTATGCCCAGGGATGAAAAACATTCCTAGAACAGAGTTAATGAATGGAGGAATGAATGTCAGTTCTAATTATGCTTAAGATTTTATCCCAGGTAGTCCCTATATCTGTCAAAAATCTGCAACTATACGTGGCATACCTCATTGTCTCTGATCTAGAAAAGAAATTAATAGGGAAAATTAAAGTATTTTATAATTATAAATATTTTCCTAATGCTTAGAAATTTCTAGTGTATTCTAGAATTTCAAAGCTAAATTATTTACATTGTTTGATCTGGATTCCCTGAAAATTATGCCTCTATAACTCTACAGAGAATGATTTTAAGTTTGAGATGTGTCACATCTCTCCATTAACCAAGGAACCAAGAAATGTTAATTAGAACTAAATATGCCACTGATAGTTTCTTTACTTCCAAATGATACTAGCAAACAGATGAATTCTGGAACAATGGAATATTTCCAATTAGAATGATATTAAACCCATTTTATAGTTATAATCTCATAAAATTTGAACTCTATTCTATATTTCACAAAATTATACCTATAATTTAAGTTGATTAGACCAAAATTTAAAAATGCAATCATGTAAAATAGAACAGGTTACAAAAAGAATTGACATTTTTCTGGGGATCTCTTCTCTAATTGCCTGGTTCAGTCATCACGTGGCCTTGTGTAGCTAGTATGTATAACAAAAATTTTTGCACAGAAAATCTCCTGTAAGGATACGCTAAATAACCATGATTAATTTAGCTCTTTACCATGATTGAGTAACAGTAGTGAACACTGTTACTTTCCTACAAACCAGTAGAGGGATAAAACTTGATAAACTTGCTTGAACTTAATATATATATAGAAATGAAATAATTAATGACTCCAGGGAAAGAATGGATCAGTAGTTCAAATACACTTATTCCTTTCTCTCTTTACTCTGAACATTGCTCACTTTCTCCAAAGTTTATTACCTGTAGTCACTAAATTTTTTCTTTAATGCATAGGATCCCTATTCAGATATACTGATGTATGTCTTGAATAACTTTGGGGATGAAATTTAACTACAGTCTTATTAATATACCAGTAAAGAAACACATCCAGTTCTCTGAAACTAAAATAACTTCAGACATGTTGATATATATACTTCAATATGTTCAAACACACATGCACACACACACACGCACGCACACACACACACAGCCTATGCAAATAGAAACAGAGCCCATGCTATAATACAGTTAGAAATTCTGTTCAGTGTTAATAATGAAGAGTCAGTGTAACAGGCAAAAGCTTTCTTCTTTGCTTGAAAAGAGCACTGAGTTGCAGAAACGCAAATAAGCATGCATGGCTGTTTGATGTCCTGGCATGACGATGATATTATTTATTTTGTTCAGATCCACTCTGGCTTCCCAACTCTAAATGGAAAGTGGTATCTTCTACATCCAATATCTATTTAGGAAGACGGCACTCTTCTGAAGAGAAAACAGACTATCTCTGGAGTATGCTTTTCTACCTGGAAAATTTGAGCAACTATACAGTGTTAATAATAATATTTTAACAGTTGCTGCTTATTGCATTATTATTATGTGTCAGACACATACTAATAATAAGCTCTTTTAACATATTACCTCAATTTTCTAAATATTTGAATTAGTTACTTTGTTAATTTCATCTTTGGGGTTTTTAAGCATTGCTCAGTGTAAGCATTCATTTTCTATTTCTGGTGTGTATATTGCATTTGTCTCTTGCAGAAGTTTTGAAAGCTGTGAAGTTTCAGTTTTATTTCGCCAGGTCGCTCCCTCATGCCTGGACTTACTTCTGCCCGTCAGTTTGGGGCATGGGCACTTCTTAATCCTGGGTTTGGTGGGAACATCACGGTAAGCGTTACAGGCTTAGGGAAGTTCTCATTTTCTCTGATTTTATAGGCTAGGACTTTTTGTTGCCTAAATGTGGTACCCGTCACTTTTGAGGTGTTGTGGTTACACTCCTGCTCCCCACCCCTAGCTCAGCACAGGGACGTTTGGCTCAGCTGTCACCTTCTGGCTACTCTTCTTGCTATAGTTCTTTATCTCAGACTCACTTGGCATTTACTTAAACATACTTCAGTTCCCTTAAAGTTGGGCTGAGCCTTTTCCTTTTCAAATTTGTTTCCATTTTCAGAGGTTTATTTCTCTTTTTGAAAAACAAAAATAAAAACAAAAAACCAGTGCTCCTTTTTCTCTACTTTGATTGCTTTTTCTTGTTATTTTATAAATTCTTTAAAATCACCCCCAAATAACTGAATGCTTCCAGAAATGTTAATACGTCCTTCCTCACCCCGTGGACCTACCATTGTCTTTGGTTTTTCTTAGCCAACTATATTCTGCTTCCTTGTGTACCTCCAAACCTGAGGTGAGTTTCTACCAATAGACACTTTCAGCCTTTATTTCCATAATCTCTTGGCAGCTTTTGTCACCCCTGGTCACCCCTTCCTTTTGGAGACACTCTGTTCCCTTGATACCTGTTTCGCTGTGCTTTTCTGCTGTTCCTCCCAGCTCTCTTGCTCTTGTTCTGGCCTCATTTTCTACTCATCTCATTCTGTACTCCCTACAGGAATCTGCCATATATGTCCATGGCCTCATCAAAGGGAACAGAGATGATGAAGTGCAACAGTTCTTCATGTTTGGTGGGATCTCTCCTGCTCTCTAAACCCATATATACAGCTGCATATTGGGCATAGCCATTCAGTTGTGGCTTGGGCACCTGAAGCTCAAAGGGACCTGAAACTTAACTGTATAGTACTTGGCACACAGTGTGTATTCAGTATATATTATATATCCAGATGAGTGAGTAGCAAATAAGTAAATACATGGGTAGAAAAGGTAGCCCCAAAAGAGACTCGTAACATGATGATGGTGATACTGTTATCTTGCTCTGTCAAATTGTTGACGCAGAGACTCCTGAGTGCCTTGATCATTGAAATTTGTCCTGACTTTCTGATCTCTCTTTTGACCTGGTTTCCAGACACAAAATGCTTATTTTGACTGATTCTTGGACACCGCATATTTTTATGTTCCTAAACTTTTGCTTTTTATGCTCTAGGAACCACAGATCCTTTATTCCCAGACCTGACCTGATTTTTGACAGGGGATGCATGCTATTTAATAAGTTTGTGTGTGTGTGTGTGTGTGTGTGTACATGTGTACTTTAATTGTAGCTCACATGAAGACTCCAGAGATGAGTAATGACCCTGAGTCTAGTGTTAGGGTTGAACAACTGGAATAAGATAACTCTTTAGAAAACTGTGTTTTCATTTACATAAGCAAATATTTTATGGACTTTGATTCTATTGTCATTTTGCCATTTTTAGACTTCTTTTCTTTCATGAAATCTGTAGTTGGCATGGAGGTTCAGGTTCATGTTTCTTCCCTAAGCCTGTTCAGGTTTCTGGTAGACATAGACTGACTTATGATTGTAATAGTAAAAGAGCAAACCCATTTAGGGGGAGCCCCATGAAGACGCACACAGTGCTGGTTTTCGAAGGGTTGAGCATGCTTCAGTCCCTCAAAACAGTGTTACCTCTTTGTGTGAAATTCCTGAGTATTTTCAGGCTTACTGAGGGAGAAGATCCTCTCTTCTGGATTTATCAAGTAGGAAGTATAATGCAGTGCTGCAGTCTAGAGTCTTTCTAAGCTCAAGTATACACCATAAAAAGGGGACATGTGCACCGAAATCAGATAGCTTATGAAAACCAGCACAAGCATTTTATGACTATGCCTTAACGGGCTTAAGGGACATACCATGAATGATGTTTTATGTGAATTTTCACTTACACTTTTTGTGAGTAATGGTTAATTGTTGAATTAGGCAGAATCTACAGCTTTTCCTATCCTTCTAAATATGTGTCATTGGGGGCTCTGGAAACGAAGGGGATATATTGCTTATAAGGTAGTCCTCAAATGCCTGGAAGAACTTTAAAAGGAATATTATACAAGAAAGTTTTCTTACTTTCGTGCTTTCTTTGTATTTATATAAGTTTTCTTTTTCATTGACTTACAGTCATTACCAAACTCACATGGTGAGTTTAGGAGAGAAGCAAAAAAAGCAGTATTTATTACAGTAGTCCTGGAGAAGCCATAGCTTAGTATATGTTTATAGCCTTATATATTTCTTGGAACATGAGAAAAATAAAAGTAAAATTCTGCATTAATACAAAAAGAATCAGTTCAAATATAAATGGAAGCTAAAGAAACATATCTCTTCTTGTGCCCTAATGGTGGCTGGCTGAGAGGTCTTCTTGGGCAGATCAACAGGAACACCACAGTGGAATGTCAAGTTATAGACTTCTTTTGGGGGTGGGCAGTCACTCTATGCACTATGAGAGCTTTTATTAATTCCAAAATAATAAAAATGGCTTTTCCTCATTACTGTATCCATTAGTCAAATGTAGTCATACATTCTTTGGGTTTTAAAACATTATTTCGGTCCCTTACTGTAGAACAAAATCCTTTCTTTCCTGTAAATTTTATTCATACAACACGTATACTTACATGTTTAATGTGGAATTAGGAAAAAGGAAAGTTACATAAAACCTAATAATGATTCTTTAAGACATAGTAGGAGATGAAAACCTCCAAGAGGACAGCTAAATTTAATCCCAAGAACCACAACCGTACTGTCTTGTGTTTGGGTTTATTGTGTCTTCCCAGCATATGTGCTTAAACATGTTTGCCAACCTCTGGAATTATTTAGAGAAATGTTTGTGCAGCTTAATTCCCCACGTAAATGGTAATTTCATGGCAGTTCTTGAAATAAACATTTTTAAACTTGAAAATATTTTGTGTCTATTTCCATTATAGAAACAAATATTTAAAACCCAAAGTAATATTTTACCAGTAATTTGAAACCTAATAACATTTCTCTGAAAAATGTGAATTCATATCTGATTGTAGTGCTGCCATCTGATATTGGTTCTGCTCTCTTTCATACTTAATCTGTATAACATGTTGTGATAAATTGCTCCATATCTCAAATGGAGGCTGCCTTTCACTTATTCACTGTGTTGTCTGTTACCTTGTGTGGACACACGCTCCATTCTCACCATCACTGACGTCATCATCATCATCATGGGATGAAGGCAAGTGCTTTGAATTCTCTCTGTATCTCAGGCCATGTGCTAAGAGCTTTACTTATATTATCTCATTTAATTCCCCTGAAACCCTCTGAGGAAGAGATCATACCTCCATTGTATGGGTGAGGAGCCAAGTCTTCTCCTCGAACCAGCCATGGTCTTACTTAAATTACTTTAGAAAGCTACATTTCAGTGGTGAATAAGAAGGAAAAGGGTTGAGAATCATTCAGAAGTTGAAATACAGAACAGCATATGATATTCAGTTGCCCGAGTAGAACATATGCTAAAATCCTCTTAGGCAGATAATCAAACATGAATACAAAACCCCTCAAATAATTTTCATTTGCAGTTATGGCAGCAGAAGCAGCAATTAGAAAGAAAGAAAGTTTTGTTGTTTTTTAAACAAATATTTTGGTACAGTGGTATGTTGCTGTACGCACGTGTGAGTGTGTGTGTGTGTCTGAGTTTAGGGCCTTAACTGGATTAAAGGGAGGCGATATTTTGAAAAGTGTCCTCCTACTGTAGAGGAGGACACCCAAAACTATGAGTTGGTTGATTAATATTCTTTTGAATTGAAAACTGTAAAGATTTAATTTTTATTGTTTGAGTTATTAAAACTGGATTTTGAAACTATTAAGCACTACTGATTTATTTCAGACTGCAAGGAATAGCATCATCATAAAGGTAGAACTAGACAAATCATTTAACAGCACATTAATAAATGATGAAAATGTTACCTTAATGAGAAGAGTTTGTTCTTATGAATGGAAACTTAAGTGCAAGCATTAACAAGAAATAGGTTACTAACATTATAGGAAATCTAACAATATACTAAAGTTTAGAAATTTATACCACAATTTTAAAATACATGTTTCTTTCTAATTCTAGACCCATTAATCTCCTTTCATTCTAGAGCTATCTGTTGTTCAAATGGGGAGTACACAGTGGTTTTTCTCATTGTTAGTGGTGATAGATGACGATCCTGAAGAAAGTCTAGATAGAGTTCAGTGATAAAAATGATATTTTCTGGGCCAAAGAAATTGCTTTAAAAACTCAAGCAGTTCCGAATGCAAATAAATAATGGCAAAACAGGTCTTTTCTCTTGGCTGTAATAAGCCCCATATTAGCTGTTTTCCAGATTTTAAATACAGGGTAACATTTGATTAGGAGAGCTTTGCCAAGTGGAAAGAAGACAGCAGAAAGGGGCATTAAATTGAAATAATGGGCAGCGAAAAAAAATAATGGATCAGGCTGTTCCAGAGCAATTTGGAGGGGAAGAAAAGGAAGAAACTTTGCAACTGGGTTCTCCAGCTTTTTCAAAGAATGTTCTCCTCATCCTTCAGTGAAGTGCTAGCTGCAAAGGGAGGGCCTGAAGTGGGTGTGACTTAGGTACTTGACACTGAGGAGGGTATACAGAATCTCTGCTTATTGACTTGAATCATACTTGTTGACTTGGTGGCCTGCAGCTTCCAGCCAGCTCAGCTCAGCTCTGTCATCCCCTGGAAGAATCATTTAAGAGACAGAAGCTGTCGCCAGTGCAGTGTTCAACTTTGAAGTTAGACAGAATGGGGCTCTCCATTTTCACGTGTAAATTAATTTTACATTTGAAATTAATATTCAGTATTCAACTAGAACTTAGTAAACGATTCAGGGAGATAATGCATGGGCAGATGCTTTATAGATTTTAGAGCTCTCTATAAATACCAAGTAATATGACAATTGCAGGACATAAATAATTCTGGTGCTCAGTATTTAGGACTCTTGTTATTGTTACAGAAAAAAAGACAAATAGACTGGGGAGAAGCTGTGGTTTGAGAGGTCCAAGATGCCAGTCATTAACAGAAGATCCCATTTTTCACTGTCTGTTCTTCCTCGATACACCTGAAAGTTATATTCAAAGAATAATTACTTTGCCTTCACTAAAATGCATTTTCCAATGAGATCACACTTATATGAAAATAGTGATTGAATGTGGACTAAATAACTGATAATATCTAAAACAATATTGTCCCCAACTGGGAAATTTTCTGCAGCTCTTCGTTTCACTTTTTACCATACTAAAAAAATGACAAACGTCCATTGATTTAGAGTTTGCTATATGCTAGACTCTGTGCTAAGAATGTATTATGCATTATTCATTCCTTATTCAACCCTATGGGAGAGCTGTTACTGTTGCCATCTTATAAATGAGGATGCAGCAGTACAGAGAGGTTAAGTAAATTGCCTAAGGTCACACAGCTAATAAATTTTAGTCAGGATTCCATCCCAGGGCTCCTGAGCTCCAGATCCAAGCTTCCTATTTGATATACCACATATGTTATGGGAAATGGGCTGAATTTTTCCTATATTTCTATTTCTTGAAGTTGAAAAAATCCAATTGTTACATGCGTACTTACAGTATGCTATAGTGTGCTATAAATAGAAGTGAAAAAAGTATCTCAGGGAAGACATTTAAAATTCTCTATGAGTAGAGGAAATGCTGAAGATTTAATAGAAGCCTCTCCTGTAAATCAGGTAGCCTGTTTATCCTGCCAGAGGATGAGTCTGTATATTTTAAAAGGTAGAATTAGAGAAGCATGAAGAAATGGTAGTTGTGAAAGTCTAACAAAACTGTGTTTAAAAACATTCTTAATATATGGGTCATATAATGTGAATGTTCATAAAACGCTTGGATTTGAACCCTTGGTTCAAATTCTCAAGATGATCCAGGTTGTGTCTTAGATATGCATTAAACTATATTATGTCAATACATTTACAAGTTTTATACTTGAAATATAATTGCAGGTTAATTGTTCCTAAATCCAGTGATAAATTTAATAATTGTACCATTTCAAGTTTTAAATCACATTACTTTTTATAACCAGGACACTGTATATGACAAAGTTTATTATCTGACACCGTGTCTGCGGGGCAGGAATCTTGGGGTACCTTCCTTCTCTGGGTGATTTGGGCTCAGGACCTCTCAAGAGATTACAGTCTTGAGTGCTGAGGCTAGAGTATTGCTTCCAAGATGGCTCAGCTCTCACGGTTATTGGCAGGTCTCCCTTCCTCACTGGCTGTTGGCTGAAGTCTCCTTCCTTCACTTCAGACTTCTCCCTAGGCTGCCTAAGTGTCCTTGCAGTGGCAGCTGGCTTTCGTTAGAGTGAGTGATGGGTGAGAGGGATGGAGGGAAGGTGGGAGGAGGGAGAGAGAGAGAGGAGAGGGAGGTAGGGACAGAGGAGAGAGAGGAAGAAGAGAGACTAGATGGAAGCTGCAGTCTTTTAGAACATTGAAAGTGTCAGACACCAGCCCTGGTATGGTGTAGATGGGAACTATGCAAGGGTATGAGATACTACTAGGAGGCTGGGAATTAGTGGGAACCATCCTGGAGGCTGATTAACTTAATTATTTTATTAGGAGAAAAATGTACCAGTAATCCCCCAAAGTTTTTATGAGGAGATATTGCCCAGACGATGTCTCAAAAATTGTAGTTAAAAAAAAAAAGTCTGAACCAAATCCTGTTCCAGCCTTGGACATCACTTGGTGATTTTTGTTGAATTGAATTTGTAGGTTAGATGGACTTTGATATATCAGACCAAAAAGCTATTTTTATAACATAAGAACTACAGGTGCTGGATTTGAATGTCTGCTTTCCCGTGTCCCCTGTGCCGCTTCTGAATCTCAGCTTTCTTATCTGTGACGTAAGATGAACATTATTCTTGTAGACTTGTGAGATCTTAGTTGTAAAAATTCTAGTCTGGTGATGAAAAAAAAATGGTAAAGAGTGGAATTATTAGATGAGTAGACAAAAAACATTTACTTTCAGAAATATTTTTAAAGAAAATATACATAAAAACTAATTAACTTTGAGCATTCTGCCATAATTCAGAAAAGAATTGCAGGTGGGATTTCCTTTTATTAACTAAATAAGTGAAAAGAAATCCATGTTACTAATAATTTGATATATTGAGGCTAATTGAGAAGAGCAAAGAGACACAAGCATATAGATGGAATGAAAGGTGAAATTGAAACTGGCTTTTTTTTTTTTTTTTCTTTTTTAAGAGCACTTGCAATAGTGGGGACTAAACTTTTAAAACACATTGAGATAATTGGTGTTAATATAAATGATTTTATAAACCTGGAAGGAAGTTTCAAAGCGCAAGATAAAAAGGAATCAAAGGTCATCAATAGTGAAGCAACTGAAGTTCATTTTGCTTCTTTTCTATTAGTTTACCCCAAGTTAGAGATAGGTTAACATGTACAGATTCTCGGTTTTTGAGGAAAGACAAAATGTCCGTCCTTAAATTTTTGTTGTTACTGTCTTGAGTTGCCTCTATTACTCTCAAGCTCCATGACTTCATTAGTTTTCCAACCTGGAGTCCTAACCTCATATGTCCATTTTGATCCTTGTGCAATTCCATGTTTTTTTTTTTTATTACATTTCTAAAAGGAATGGGTTTTCGTTTTACTTTTTATTGTTAATGAAAATGTATATTTGGAAAAGTCCATGTAACATATTTATACAGTCTTAAAATCATTATAAAAATCCATTACCTTAGCGTATTCATTTTCATTCTTTCTTTTCCTTCCTTCCTTCCTTCTTTTCCTTCCTCCCTTCCCTTCCCTTCCCTTTCTTCCTTCCCCCCTTCCTACCTCCTCTTCCTTCCTTGTATTCATTTTCTAAGGCTGTTGTAACAAAGCAGCACAAACTGGGTGATTTAAATAGCAGGGCTTTATTGTCTCACTATTAGAAGGATAGATGTCCAAGATCAAGGTAGATAGGGTCAGTTCCTCCTGAAGGCTATGAGGGAGAAGCCATTCCAGGCCCGTCTCACAGCTTCCGGTGGTTTGCTAGAAATCTTGAGCAGACCTTGGCTTTTCTATGTATCACCTCAGTCTTTGCCTTTATCTTCATATGGTGCTATCCAAATATTTTCTTTTTTGTAAGTACACTGGTCATATTGGATTAGAGCCCACCCTGATGACCTTAACTGTGTCTGCAAAGACACTATTTCCAAGGAAGGCAATATTCTGACATGCTGGGGGTTGGCATCACAACATGACAGCTACGCTGGGTAGGACAGCTAGCACCATCCCAGAAATGACCACCTGGAGGTGTATGCTTCCTTTCCTCTCTGGGGTTATCTTGGTTTGGACTTCTGTGAAAATGATTTCTGTGTTTTTGCTCATAGTTTTATCATTTGTGTATCATCTCTAACAAAAATAGAGCTTTTGTTCAAGACTTCATTTATGAAATGGATACGTTTTTAAAAAGTGGGATTGGGAATTATATGCCAGGAATAATGTTATCTTCAATTCCCCAGGGCAATATTTATTAAAAATGCCTCCTTTTAAAGCTGAAAGTAAACAACTCAAAAATAATACATTTATAACTTCCAGCAGACAAAATAGAATTAGGACCTTGTGAGCTTCATTTCAGATCACATTTTAATTTTTCTATACAGACTGCCTCCTCAGTTGATGACTAATATCTTTGTGAACTTTTCTGAAATGTGTCATGTTTTCTGAGTCTGTTCAAAGTATAATGAAATCCATGATCATGGTTTCCAAACTTATCATTACTAACACCTCACATTATGATGTCCTCTCTAAACCCATTTTGTAGTGTTTTAATCTTGCATATGGTGCTTATTAAGATATACTCAGATCTTCCTCTTTTTTTCTGTGTTTCTTTAATTTCACATATGAGTGATATCATAAGGTATTTTTCTTTGTCTGACTTATTTTACTTAGCAGTGTACCCTCTAGGTTCACCAAGAATACAAACTCCTAAATATAAAGAACAAACTGGTGATTGCCAGAGGAAAGGTCAGGGGGGAATGGGTGAAATAAAGGGGGTCAAGGGTCCACTTGACGAGCACTGAGTGATGTATAGAATTGTTGAGTCATCACATTGCACGCCAAAACTCACATAACACCGCATGTTAACTATACTTCGTTAAAAAATATCTGAGAAGAATGAATGAAACAAGATGGAATTGGGAGGGAGACAAACCATAAGTGACTCTTAATCTCACAAAATAAACTGAGGGTTGCTGGGGGGAGGGGGTTAGGGAGAGAGTGGTGGGGTTATGGACATTGGGGAGGGTATGTGCTATGGTGAGTGCTGTGAAATGTGTAAACCTGAAGATTCACAGACCGGTACCCCTGGGGATAAAAATACATTATATGTTTATAAAAAATAAAAAATAAATTAAAAAAAATCTGTATGTCCTTAAAAAAACAGATATATTCAGATCTTAGCATTCTTTAATAGTTAGTGATAGATATCTACCAGTGGGACTGTTGGCCAGCCTGAGATACATTGTGTAGTAAAACACTGCCAGTATCGCGTTAGCTAAAAATCAAAGAAACTTGATATCTTAGTTTCCTTGTCAAACCTGACTTAGGAACAAGTGTAAGACTCCTCTTAACTTAAAAAAATATATATTGAAAATAGTTCGTACCGGTTACTTCCTTGGAAACTCCTAAAGATCAATGTTGCACAATGAAACAAACATGCACATGCACATCACACACGCACACACAGTCTTTGCTGAAGTCAACCTCATGACAGCGCACTTACATTAAATTCCTTGTAATCATGTTTTTGTTTTAATTAAAGTCTTCAGCCCCGTAAGTACAGATGGTTGCCAAATTTCAAATGACCCATAATAAATCCGGCGGTTGCCTTGTTCTCCCATTGCTCTCTCCCTTGTTAAAATCTCTTCTGGGTCTACTGTAGAGACAAGGGTAAAAAGCAACATTTGCTACATAGTAGATCCTTCATATTTCTTTGTTGAACAAAATGCATTTTTAGAAGGTCCTTGAGACGTGTGAGTTCAGGAATGGGAAATGGTTAGAAGGACTGATAGAAGGATTAGGATAAGGTAGCTTACCATCAAAGTCTACTCATTTCAGTCTTGTTTGCTCACAGGACAGCCTCCTCCCACAGTGGAAAGCTGTTGCTTGGCTTTACCTGAAATGCTCACCTCACCTTGGGAGGGGAACTCAGCAGCTAGATACATTAGGATTAGCACACAGTTCTTTTTTTACAGGGTAGATATTTCCAGAAAGCACCCTTCCCTGTTAACATGATCACATTGCCTGCCTTCTTATACCTCAGGTGAAGGTAGGTAAGGAAGTGGTTTTGTTGATGGTGTTGGGCGGGTGGAGGCTTCTGTGATGTAGGAGGGAGTGTTGTCATTAAGACTGGAAGGAAGGCACTTTCAGCTAAGTATCTGGGAAAGAGAATATTCAAAAGGAAGGAAAAATTATAAGAACACATTCATCTGTTTGAAGTTTTTGCCTTGAACTAACTCCAAACTCAAACTTGGAATGGGATAGAGTGGAGCTGATTTATTTATTTATTTTTTAATTTCTTTTTTCACTTACTTAGTGTTCATGCTGGGTATATTCGGGTCATAATTCTGCCACATTAAGGTTAAACAGTCATCTAGGACTGATGAGATACCTGATCACAATCTGAAAAGGTTTTAGTTTGAAAAATTTTCCAAGTTTCCTATAAAAATGTACTTTTAGAATTTCATTTGTTTTTAAGTTTAGAATTGCTTGTAAATAAAATCTGTTTATAGTTCAACAAGTGTATTTTGAATTTTGAATGTCATTTCTACAGAAGGGATACCTAGAGTAGGTAACCCTTTCAAGTACTGATGTCTGAAATAGGCCATAGGGCATAACTTACGTGAGTATATTTTTATTTTTATAATAAATTACTTTATTTGAAGTCAAGAGCTGTATCAAATGGATTTCTCCTCTTTTGGCACATAGTATATTGCCTTGCACATAGATTAATAAATTAACATTAAGGAATGAATGAGTGAATGGTTATATGAAGATAGAGTATACTGAATTTATAACAGGAGCCATTTCATGAGTAAATTTGTGAGTTTAATTATTATTTTCTAAGTCACAAAGGAGGTATCCTTTATTATCAGTAAATTCATCCAATAAATATTAAATAGCGCTTATGATTGCTAGTCATTGTGCTGAGTGGTTTTGGGGGAGCCAAAATGAATGAATCGGGACCTCAGCTCTCAATTTCCAGTGGGGAAATAGTCATAATAATAACACATTAAAACAGGATGAGAGCCACAACTACACTGTACAGATAAAGTGCTTTAGTGGTTCAGAAGAGTAAGAATAATTCAGGTGTTTGGTGACATTTGATTTTGGAAATGTGATGAAGACAAAGAAGGTATATATCAGTAAAGGGATATTTTCTGCAGACAAAAGAAAAATTGGCTACTTGTGGCTTACACAAAGATTAGTCCTTTCCTTTTTTTTTCTTTTTTACATAATAAGAATTACAGAGATAGGTTGTTGTTGGTTTAATAACTGAAGACAGGGCTGGTGTCTCCTTCCATTCTCTTGGCTTCTTGTTTGTGGTTAGAAGGTACCTACTCCAGCTACTCAAGGCAGAAGGGGTTGAAGCTAGTGGAGGGACAGCCATTTTCATGCTTTTTATCAGAAAAGCAAAGCTTTTTCCAGAAATTCCAAGCTGACTTCTGCTTCTTCTTAATCAGATCAGTGCTACATGGCCACACTTATTCCAGTACCATACAAACTGTACTAGAAAGGTGTAAAAAAAAAAATGCAAAACCAAGCAAAAACACAAAAGATCAAACCGAAGAAGGTTTTAAAGTAGGTTTCTTTAGTGTTACGAATGAGAAAAAATATAGAAAGATGTCTAATCAATAAAGAGTAATCTGTCAGAATTTAGTAGATAATTAATCATGGTCTCTAGATTTGTTAGAGGATGCTATTGGTAGAGTAGTTTTTTTGCTGTGCCATACTAGCAAAAATTTGACATAAAAGTCTGCAAAAAGGGGACCCCTGGGTGGCTCAGTGGGTCAAGCCTCTGCTTTTGACTCAGGGTCCTAGGATCGAGTCCCATATTGGGCTCTCTGCTCAGAGGGGGAAGAAGACTCCCTGAGCTGCTTCCCCCTCTCTATCTCTGCCTGCCTCTCTGCCTACTTGTGATCTCTGCCAAATAAATAAATAAAATCTTAAAAAAAAAAAAGTTTGCAACAAGTGCACCTAGGTGGCTTAGTAGGTTAAGCCTCTGCCTTCAGCTCAGGTCATGATCTCAGGGTGCTGGGATCCAGCCCAACATTGGGCTCTCTGTTCAACAGGGAGTCAGCTTCCCTCTCTCTCTGTCTGCCTCTCTGCCTACTTGTGATTTCTCTATCAAATAAATACATAAAATCTTAAAAAAAAAAAAAGTCTGCAACAAGCACTTGCATGATGAAAGACTTCTAAAAGACCAGGGTATTTGAATCAAGAACCTTTTTCTCCAGACCAAGTCTTTGAATAGTTCCAGCCTGGAGAACTTCTACAGAAGGCTGAGTGATTCTTTATATTCTTTGGAGAAAATGTTGTTTTATTTTTCCCTCTCATTTTCTAGAAGAGACCTGTTTCCATTCTTTCTTTCTTTCTTTTTTTTTTTAAGGTTTTATTTATTTATTGGACATAGAGAGAGAGAGAGACAGACAGAGAGAGAGCACAAGTAGGGGGAGCAGCAGAGGGAAAGGGAGAAGCAGGCTCCATGCTGAGTAGGGAGCTTGATGTGGGGCTTGATCCTCGGACTCTGATATTATGACCCGAGCCAAAGGCAGATGCTTAACTGACTGAGCCACCCAGGCACCCCTCTCTTATTTCTTTCAAATAGTCATGGGCACATTTGTTGATGTTGTCAACACAAGAGATTTATAAAGGAGCGTCTTTGTTGTCTTTAAATCACTGGACCATGAGATGGAGCAAAAGGTGTTCACCATTTCTTTTATTAGTATCCTGTCAGTTATTATTATTATTATTTTTTAAAGATTTTACTTATTTATTTGACAGACAGAGATTACAAGTAGTCAGAGAGGCAGGCAGGGAGAGAGGAGGAAGCAGGCTCCCCACTGAGCAGAGAGCCCGATGCGGGTTTTGATCCCAGGACCCTGAGACCATAACCTGAGCCGAAGGCAGAGGCTTTAACCCACTGAGCCACCCAGGTGCCCCTCCCATCAGTTATTATTATTAGCTTTTTAATTTTTTGTTTTGATTTTTGTAATTTTTTTTGGTAGAGGAATGTAAGTCCTTTGCAGGAAAGGAAGATCGCAAGTACAGCAGATCATGGAGGGTGGCTAGCTCCCATAATGAGTAGAAGAAAACAACAAACAGTTCTACATTTTTGACAGCATCTTTACTTCTTACAGGTGATTTTCTTCCTTGGAGGTTTTTTTGAAAAAAGAAAAAAGACAACAAAAAAAGAAAAAAAAAAACAATAAAAACAATAAAAAAGAAAGTAAAGAATAAAGGTAGAGAGGAAGCTAGATCCTCTTTCCTCTAGAGCTGAAGCTTTTCTCCTTCATCTGAAGCTGAAGCTTTTCCCTCAAGCTGAAGTCCTCCAGGATCAGTAGACTTGGTGCCTTCTTTCAGTGGAAATACACCTCCGGGGAGCAGTGGAGGTTTTTTGTTGCTGTTGTGGTGGTGCTGGAGGGGTAGGTGTGTTGCCTGAACCACTCTAACCCTAGATAACTTCCTCTGGCTTCCTCGGAGACCACAGTGAAGAAGAAGGAAGGCAGTCAGCCTCTGGTGAATGGTGTATGTCAGTGGGTTTTGGGCAATTGCATGGATAAAAATTTGGGAGTGGGGAGCTTGATAAGGCTTACAGAGCTCCTGATTGAGTCAGGTAGGAATGGGGACTGGGAATCTGTAGGTATTTCAGACAATTCTGATGGAGGTGGCCCTAGGACTCTGGTTTAAGAAACATTCATGTAGATATGGTGAGGTGGTTGAGGTGGGTGAAGACCCACAGTGGGTCTTCATGTGTCTCACCTGCTCTGGGTCTTTAAAACCAGAGGGTCTCTAAAATAGAACGTGTGTACTCAGGTGGTTTGTAGGAAGACCTATTTTGGTTTGGGAAGGAAATAGTGAAACTTCCACTTGTATTCAGTTTTTTAACGTTTCCTTTTAAAATTTATTTCTTGTTTGTGTTTTGTAATGTACATCCTGTATTTGTACCATTGTACATATTTCTAATTTATTAGAAATGGATAGGTACATACATATTAAAGGCCTATTCTAGAAAATGTAGTACTGATAGTGAGGCCAAATCGAAGAAGTTTGGAGATGACTGTTTCCAATGATTTATAAGACCCAAATCCATACCTCTCTCCTGCTCTTTACAAAAGTTTATCATTCCTTAATTGTTTTTCGTTTAGATATCGACATTAGTCATTGCTTCTTTTATTAGTGTCTACATAAACGCAGAACATACCGGAAGACTGAGAGGAGGGAAGGGCTTTGCAACTTATGTCAGGTCGAAATATCTGTGTACTAAGGTTAATTATCTGATCTAACACCTTCATTTAAACAAGCCCCTCCTAAGGAATCAAGAATCAAAGTAACTTCGGTCTCTCGGGTTATGGATCACTTCAACCATTTGTGGAGCTTGCCTTCTCAGCACAGCCGGAGACTCAGGAGTGGATATGTTTAAATGTGGATTTCCTAGAGACAGCTCATGCTTTGTCTTTAAACCTGGGGTGAGCCCCTTCTCTTCTGTGTTCAAAGGACTCTTTCCTATCACGTAAATCTTTTCAAGGTTGAAAAAAAAAAAGCATTGTTTTTACTGCATGTAATTATATCTTTGAAGATACTTTCAGATTAACAACAGCTAAAAACACCAGTTGTCACTGTACTTATAAGTTTAATTCAGTAAGTAAAATTTTCATTTCCCTTATTTGGAGCTGGCATTAAGATTTTCTCTCCTCATATTTTCTGTGCTTTATAACAGTTGGTGGGATCCAAAGAGGTCATGATTTCCTATCCCAATTTCCTCTGGTTGGTGTTTCTAGATATAAGGCTAGTATTAACTTTTCACAAGTTTTCACTCACACACACACACACACACACACACACCCCTAATCTATTTATTCAACTGAATTGTCAATAGAAGAGGGAAAAAAAAAACCCACCTAAATTGTTGGCTTGCAAAATTTGAGTAGTGTCTGTCAATATTGTCATTCTTCTAGCAGCAACCACACAGCATGTGCAGTGTCTGAAGATCTGAAAAATCTATCCTGGAATCTCATTAAAAAAATTTTTTTTTTCATTTAAAAATTTTATTTCTTGTTTTAGTACTACTTTTTTCTTGTATTTCTCAGAAGTATTTTTGGCTGGATCTAGCTAAACTGGAGAGGAGTTATGACTAACCACTGCTAAGCCCATGGATGGCGGACACCATGGTGGCGGCTTTAATCATCTCATTTAATCTTGACAATAATCAGATGAGTTGGGTGCTACTGTTATTATCCCATTTAGAGATGAGGAAATGGGACCTCCGGGAGGTGACAAACCTTGCCAAGAGCCATTCAGCTAGTATGTTGGGGAGGCTGGATTCCAGGTGTGGGAGACTGTGTTGTTTAGCAGGGTGGATGTATTCTGCTTTTGACTCTTCTGTAAGATTGTGAGGTGGGGTGGGGACAGACCGCTTGGGGGAAAACACGTACGTCATATCCTACCCCCAAGGAAGAGCCCAAATGCACAGCTGGGAGTGCCTCCATGCCTTGTACAACTCACAGAACATGATTTCCCTTGTATCTGAGGGAAATGGTGCCCCCTAGAGTTGTGCAGAGTGCTGCTTCTGGCTGGGATCTTCTGTCTCAGGCACAGAAGATTGAAAGAAGGTAATGGAATCTGTCTATATAAATCTTAACTGGGCACTAGGAGGCTGGGTGGATGGAGGGCATCCCAGTCTCCTCATGGAGGAAACTGGGCTTCTGGTGTTGGAGGGGCTCACTAGGTAACTGTTCCAATCCCTAGGAAACGTTCTAATTGCACCTTTAAAATGGGTTTTTATTCCATAGATCCAAGATTGTTAATATTTCTGCATTTCTCTTTACTCCTCTGTAAAATGTCAATAATCAGTGTTTTGAGTACTAGAGAAATGTTGCATGGATTAGTGAGACGAGGTCCTTAAGTGGTTATTTTTTTCTCCCCACAGGCAAAGTGTTAGATAACGACTCGATTCAGTTTTAGATTGCTCTTTTCCTCAGTCCCTAAGGTGACAACTTTTTAAATTGTCTAGGTGTGATTTTTGTAGAGGTGAGAGGTCAGGAATCCTGTCTATCTTCTCGTGATTATGTGTCCCATACCTGGAATATTTTAAGAACTCAGTAAGTAGGGACGCCTGTGTGGCTCAGTTGGTTGGACGACTGCCTTCAGCTCAGGTCATAATCCTGGAGTCCTGGGATCAAGTCCCGCATCTGGCTCCCAGCTCCACAGGGAGTCTGCTCCTTTCTCTGACCTTCTCCTCGCTCATGTTCTCTCTCACTGTCTCTCTCAAATAAATAAATAAAATCTTAAAAAAAAAAAAAAGAACTCAGTAAGTAATTGAAGAGTGACTTAAAATTGCTTACCTATTTTGAGCCTCAGTTTTCCCTTATCTGTAAAATGGGGATACAGTCTGAATCTGGCAGGGTGCTTAAGAAGCTGGCATTGATTAACATCTTGAAGAGCTTAGTATAGTGCGTGCCCCATTGCAGGTACACAGAAAGTGTTAACTACTAGTGTTATTATTATTTTGCTTACTACTGCTTCTTCCTAAAACATCATTCCTGCCTTTGTCACTTAAAACCTGTGTGTCCTTGAACAAACTAGTTGAGCTATCAGAGTCCCAGTTTCTTATTCTATAAAATGGGAACATAATGCCCACTTCCCTGATTGCTGCTATGTTTAAGTGCAATTCAGAACTTACAGTTTATTTAGTTTATATTGTATGTATCACTGAATTAGGCATGTTTTCTTTTTTTTTTTTTTTAAGATTTTATTTATTTATTTGGCAGAGAGAGATCACAAGTAGGCAGAGAATGAGGCAGAAGAAAAGGGGAAGCAGGCTCCCTGCTGAGCAGAGAGCCTGATGTGGGGCTTGATCCCGGGATCCCGGGATCATGACCTGATCTGAAGGCAGAGGCTTTAACCCACTGAGCCACCCAGGTGCCCCAGGCATGTTTTCTTCCTTAGCACTTGTAAAAGTCTCTTGAGGTGGGCACCATTGTTCTTATTTTATCATTTAGAACTCTAGGGCTCAAGAGAGTGGTTTCAGCGGAAGATCACACAAGTGGGAAGTAACTATTGCCTGATGCCATTGTACTGTATATGTACATGTCCTGTACTTTACAATCCCTACCGCCATTTAAAAGACCCACACATGTCCATTTGTGGGCAACGATTAGTGTCATCTCTTTCTTTGGGCCCCAGGGTTGCAATACAGTAAGGTAACTTAGCATAATTTGCTCTGTTTATGTATTTAAATATGTCATGGTGGAATGCATGTTTCCGGGAATCACAGTTTCCCCAAATTCCCCTTTGTTTTTACATTTTTTCAGACTTCTTTTCCAGTCTAAACATATTGGATCCTGGATTTTCCAGGTCAAGAAAGGGTAAAGCTATATAACCAAAGTTTGGAATGGGGTCTTTTTTGTGTTCCATGGCCCATTTTGTGGGCTTTGAAGTGGTTATTAAAGAAAAGCAGCTTCTAAAGGAGGAGGTGGGCTTAGGTTTAAAATCATGCCAATTGACTTGTCAGAAACTTTTTTTTTTAAGAAAAGAAATGGCATATTATTATGTCCATTTTAAGCAGCTAGATAGAGTTTCTGTGAGTGTTAAAATTATGCTAGAGGATCATGGTTTTGAACATACCACACATCCAGAGACCTGGAAGCTAAAACTAACTACTTTATCACCAGGTTTTTCCCCTGGGGTGTCTTAATTAAAAACCAATTTGAGAAACAAGAAGAATCCATTCCTACCTTGAAATATTGTTTCTCTGACAGATCTTTCCTTGCTGGAAGTCATCCCAAAGTTGTTTGGAGTGTCAGGTTCAGAAGTAATTGGGTTTTCCTATCTAGTGAGAAGAGGTGGCTCTTTTATTCTGGTCTGTTGTTCCCATGGTTGTGAGCTTTGGAAAGGTTTGACTCAGAAACCATGAGATAGTAACACAAGCTCTATATTTTTTGAATTAGTATGGATTGACAGGTCTCTATTCAATGTAAACAACTTGAAGAGAGAACTGTGGTTATAGAAACGGAATTTGCATTTAAGACTATCCTCTCGTATGACCTAATGATTAAGTTTCACGTTAATCAGAATAACAAAAAGGGAGATATTAATATTTTTTTTTGTAGTGAGTTGTAAATTAGAATCCTGAATTGAGAATCAAATGTATTTTTGTTTAGGTTTTTCTTCTCAGACGCTACCATTTCAAAAGAGCACTGTTCATGTGAAAGTCTGAATAAAATTCACGGAGTAGCATCAAGGACCTCTGAGCCCAGGAAACTGAGTTTGGCAGTGCTAATTTGTATTAAAGTTGTTGTTGCATGACAGCCGGAAAAAGATTTAATGCTTGCCACCTGAATCAAGGCACGGAACATTGGTTTCTATAACTGCCATGAATTTGAATCGAGGCCAGTATCTCTAAATTTGAAATAAACTGATACTCTGTCTTGAAAGAAGATACAGGCCACTTATGTTGTGGAAGGTATTTAGAAAATAGTATTTCAATTTAATTTTTTAGCAATAAACACACACACACACACACACACACACGTGCACACGCACACACGCATTTTTTAAATCGTTAGGCTCCTCGGCACTGTGGCCTGTAGTGGTTCTTGCTGTTCGAGGTTCACACGGGAGAACTAAGAAATGCTCGCAGCCATTTATTATCCACTCCCAGCCAGGAGTTCGCAGTGAGCCTGCCCCCAGTTCCAGGTTTGGCGTTTCTCCTCTTACCACAGAGGAGCTGCTCACTTCATCAGAAAGTCATTATCCCTCTTGGATGTCACTATGGTTCAAAGTATTACAGTATTGCTTTAGGAATTTAGATTTTAACCTAGCCACCCTGCTGTGGTAAAACCTTAGAGCCACCAGATGCAAAATTCATTCACATGCCTCGCACAATAAAAATGATGATGATGACAATAATTCATATTTTGCATTTGCAAAAACATCTTTCATCTGAAGAGCTTTTGTAAACGGAACATGCATCTTGAGACTACTTTATAGAAAGTGATCTTAGAGTCCAATATGGAAATGAAGCCACCTCTGAGGTGAAATGTGGCAGCCATTTAATTATTTTTAAGGGGGCATGTGGGAAGCATAGGTGTATCTCTACGCAGTAAGTATTTTTGCTGAGAAACCGAATTACATGTTACATTAAAATTATTCAGACTTCAGTTTTATTCTTACTGAAAAATAACACGTTCTTTTTGATTAGAGAAATTCTCAGGGAGTTGACTGATTAAAAAACAAATGTCTCCTGAGTTCTTTTTTTCAACCCATGGAGGATCCCCTTTGGGTATCATCGTGGTGTCTCTCAGGTGTCCTGGTGCCACGCATCTTGTTTGACCTTCTTGGCCGGAACTGTATAGTAAAAGGGCCCCAGCAGCAAGCCGTGTTGATGGGCACAACCAAAGTACAGGCAACTCTTCATTGCCCAGATGCAAATAATCCCAGGCCAGTGTCTCTTCCCTTTACACGTTCTCCCTGGGTGATCTCATTCATTCCTAGGGTGTCAAATAGCAGCTCTAAGCTGATGGCCCCTTGCAGTTCATCTTGGCTTCCCATGGCTCGCCTCTGTGTCCGCTGTGTTTTTCTTTCTCCTCTCTCAAGGGATCGACCCAGCACCACCCAAGTCCCCAGTAGGCTTCCCCTTAAAAGTAATCAATCTCTCTGGATGTACTCCTTAAATAGGAACTCTTCAATTAGTTATTATTTATTTAATTAATCTCACCTCACGCTTTGAATTCTGTTACATACGTTCAATACTTGGCAGTATTTAAGACAACATCCCCCTTCCCAAATCCAGTTAGTTCCTGAACCCCGCCCGGTACTTGGTCCCTTCCAGCTATCCGCTACTTCAGAGGAACCAGCCAATGGGCTTTTAGTCTAACTGTAGGATAAAGGAGAAGAAAGAAAGTGAAACCAAAAATCACTCAGTTTCCCACCTGCCAGTATCCCTCAGAGGATGGAGGCAGAGTGCAACTATTGGCTAAGATAAAGCTGGGGGGTAACTTGCAGCTTTCAGTTATTGTTCTGGCGTGACAGGACAAGTTGAAAAGTTTGAGGCTCTGCCAGAAATGATGTGTGTCTGGTTCGGCATCTGTAACCCATTTGCAGCAGGGAATGCGATTAGAAATCATCTTAAATGAAGGTGAAAGGACAATCATCTTTTAGGTGTAATTAAAGAAGAGAAACAAATCCCAACGTATAAAACTGTGGGTGTTTGACTAGCATTTTGCCACTACAGGCAAGTATTTTCCCTGTCTTTAGCCAGTAATTATAGTGAATCTATTCTCCATCAAAGATGAATGAATTCTTCAAGTTCTGTGTTTTGTAGAGGCTTGCAGACTTGAACATGTTTTCCTTGTGAAATTTTGTATTTTTCTTTCCACCGAATGTGTGTGTGGGTGCTTTATGTTGATGGAGTTATTTATTTAAATGTGTATATTCCCAGTATCCTGAGGGAGCAGGACCCTCGTGTTAAATCATCCATTTTTGAGGTGAGCACTTTTATCTTTGGCATTGTAGGTTTTCACTTAATTTTAATTCTTCCCACAATGATCTTGAATGCAAAATTTCCCTTTATAAATTAAAAAAAAATATGTATACCAGTATTCATTCCAGAAGTCCTTGCCAAACACGATAAATTTAAATCTTTGGCTGAAACTATAGGATGTGTTTTGGGTTTCCTCCTTCTCCAATGATGGCTGTAAATTAGTGGTGCTATACTATATTTATATAATGTACCAAAGCTTACCAAGTGAAATAGTATTATTAAGTGGAGTACAGAAAAGCTCATTCAGAAGAAACGTTGTTTAATACAATGTGGTTTAAAGTGAGGCCTGACTGACTAGATTCAGTCATTCAGTATGTATAATACCTTGTAAGTTGCCCCGTGTTCTGAAAGTGAGCTGGACAGTGTTCACATGTAACCCTGATCTGGATTATAAAGACTCAATCTTAGTTTTGGGTGAGTTTAATCCCTGCCGTATCTTAGAGTTTTGCGTGGAGTTAGAAGCAGAGTGAGGAGCCTTCCAAAGGTCTTCAGAGATCTTCTACTTGGACGGAACCAGTTAATCCCTTATATAAATGTTGCCAATTTTTAGTACTTGTGAGGAGAAAATGCTCAAAGAGGGCTAGATACAAAAAAGGAGAGATGAGCTATAACAGAGACCTAGTGTTCTTTCATCAGCATTTTTTTGTGTCCTTCTTTGGAGTTGTGGCCATGTAGGTTGACTACCTACCGTGTGGCCATGTAGGTTGACTACCTACCTACAGACTTAAGTTTCAATTTTCGATAATCCTTTCTCAGGCTGTATTCTATTTTTTTTTTTTTTAAGATTTTATTTATTTATTTGACAGAGAGAGATCACAAGTAGGCAGAGAGGCAGAGAGAGAGAGAGGAGGAAGCAGGCTCCCTGCTGAGCAGAGAGCCCAATGCGGGACTCGATCCCAGGACCCTGAGATCATGACCTGAGCCGAAGGCAGCGGCCTAACCCACTGAGCCACCCAGGCGCCCCCTCAGGCTGTATTCTAAATGGAAATAACATTTAAAGCACATTTTTATTTTCTTCTAGTATTTACAAAATTTATTCTAACATTATCAGCCAATTGGGTACCGCAGGGATAGCTGGAACACTGTTGTGTTTGCATGCATTTTTTAGAGATAGGAACTGCTTCAAAAAAAAAAAAAAAAACAATGGAACCAAAATAATGTGTTTATTGTTCATTCTTAACAGAAGCTCTATTTTCTCTTGTAGGGTGGAAATGGTTGACGTTAATTATCCTTAGTCATGTGAATATACTGTGAATTTTTGCTCTGTCTTCCAGAAGAGTTTCTGGAGGATTGGCCACCAAGTCCACAGCTTTGATTTGGTCATTCGTATGTCCTGAGAGCACAATATCTGATTTAATTATTAAGGACGATTGCATCAAGGGAGGTTCTCTGTCTTGATGTCTACCTTGCCAACCAGTTAAGTCCTGGGTGTAATATGCCTAAAGATGTAAGGAATTTGTATCTATTCTCTCATAAAGGGAGTTCTTTAAATTATGGTGATGATTATTTCTTGATATTTAAGAGAACCATCTGGGCATGACATTCCAGAATACTGCCTCAGCAAGATATGCTTATCATCATACTTAGACAACAAGCAAATAATATGTATTGATAAAGAAATGGAGAACAAAGAAAGGAGTCCTCTATGTGGACTTGATAGTAGTGGTTTTTATTATATGTCGATGTCTCACTTTTACTTAGTTTAGGGAGGCTTCTGTGATGTGCCTTGGAGGAGAGAGGTACAGATACCTGGTCTAGAGGCTACTGAACATTTTTGAAAAGTCAGAAATCTACAACATACAAAAAATATATACCACACACATAACACAGTGAAGGAATCTTTGGTTATTAAAAGTCTGCCTTGTTGATGTTAAGCTGTTCCTATACAAACTGGGATTTCTAGTGTTTCAGGAATTAGTGCTTAATGCTTGTTTTTTTGGGAAGAGTTTAATCTAACGCCCAAATGTATGTCATATTTAGTTAGGGAATTGAACTTCTTTTGGAATTCTCAATATAGACTTCTGGGAAGATTTTTTAAAAAATCTATGCCAGCTAGGGATTATGTCTGAAAAACAAACAAAATCCACAAACTCGTAAGAAAAGACACATTTTGGAAGGGAAAGAAAAGCAGAAAAAGAGCTCTCAGGTTTCTAGGAGTGCAGCGAGTTGAACTCTGTGAGCATTTCCCAAGGATATTTAGGATTCAGATTCTGAATGTGGATGGCAGCAGCTCTTGATTCTTCCTAATGCACGGAAATAGCTTGGAAGAAGCTATAAAGTTCTATCATGTCATGGGTTGGTGAGCGAGGATGGATTTACACGATCAAGGATATAAATGGCTCTGAGTGCGTCGTTCGTCATAAGGTCCACGATTCTTCATAATTGACATGGCTTTCCCTTGTCATTCACACAGACAGCAGTGAGTCTGGGAAGCTGCTGTCATTGTCCCAGCAGCCCTGAGAGCCCACATAGATACCACTGTGAGGATCCTGAACTCCGTACAGAACACCACATGCCTCCTGGCAGTCTGTGTGCAGCTGTGTTTTCGGATGTTTTGCATCTTTTTAAAAAGCATGCCCATACACTACCTCTGCGGTGCCCTTTCTCATTTGTATTGTTCAGAGAATAGAATATGAGTAATGGGTTTTTTTTTTCCCCTCCAACTCTGAATATAAACCTGCATTTTGAGAATAAGGTGGAAGTGTTCTCATGCCATTCATCATGGTTCAGCCTTAAAAGGCATGCTCTAATGAGGAGACAGGGAAGCGGAATGTCTTCCACTGAAAACATTTTGGATCGATTACGGGGGTATCCACCTTCCAAAGATTCATGGCAACTTAGCACACTGAAAAGATTTGGATGCAGCCTGTTTCTTTGACCCTCAGGGAAAGTATGGAGCAAGGAGAAAGGGAAACCTCTGTGTGCCCTGGTTTATGTGTGTTGATGTCAGTGGGGAGGATGAGGTTTTTGGTTCCATTACCGGGCGTCAAGTATATTTTTAAATGTGACTTAAACCTAAAGGCCAGGCAGAACACCCATCAAAGACTTCTTCATTAAAATTTCAACTTATTTTGGGGACGTTCTTGGGCATTTTCAATAGGGGCACAGTTCTAAAAAATTGTTTTGCAGCTTACTGGTGGTTTAGAAAGTCAGCCGTACGACGGCAGAAGGTACAGTTAAGATCAGACTCGTAGCTTGGATGGAGCTGGGCTATGGGAACGCAGGTCTTTAGCTTCGGGTAGATATGATTTTACTTTATTATAGTTTTTCAGGTGGAGAAACGAATGAGGCCGGCATTCATGTTTTTCACCTAGGCCAAATGGAAGACTTTTCAGTGATGTAACCCATTAGGTTGGAGAAGCTTTTCTGTAGAGCTGCCCCGCGGTGCTGAGAATAAGTTATGAATGCCGCACTGTTTCGGCACAGAGGGCCTTGCCGGGAAGAGAGCGGTGTGCCTGGGCCCCAGCTATTGAGAAGATGCCAGTCAGGGATGAAAACGTCTTTCATGAAACTATAGCTAACTTCTCTGTGATACTTACCATAAAGCAGAGAGTATTTTTAAAACCAATAGTGTGAAAATATGCACACTACCTTACAAAAGTCAGAAGGCTTTATTTTAAAGTATGCAAGTCGAGGGACTAAAAATACACAGGTTTGTGTCAGAATTCTTTTTAGTGAATCGGGCTGAGCAATTTCCCTCCTCTCTCCCTCTCTCCCTGTTCACAGCTCTGATTTCTTTTGCCTTTTGGTTACAACTACAAAAGATGTCTTTTGAGACAAATGCTGGTGCATGACATCAGGACGAAGGAATGCTCAGCCTCGTCCAGCGTGTTCAAAAGCATCAGCTGCTTGAAAAAATGTTACATTTTTTTTTTTTCAGAATGGATTAAAAAATTAAGATGCTCCCCGAGAGGGGGAAGTTAGGTGCAGACTTTTATAAAGAAGTTTGTGGTTGTTATTTCCAGGCATCACAGACATGCTAAAATTGGCATTGGATTTTGAACATTAGTAGCACAGGGTTTTTCCTCAAACAGAAGATGTCCTGTGGTCTTTATAAAACAAGTGATAATAATAACAACAACAGTAGGAGAGCATAAAATTGAAAATTTTGTGAAAAGTACATACTTAAAAGTGTAAATTTTAAGTGCTGAATCTGATTTTAGACAGAATAGTTTTACGAATTTTTAAGATTAATTATTAAATGATTATATGTCAAAATAATTTTGATTTCTTTTTTTCTTAAGTAGTGCCATGGCTTAGTTTGGAGTATTTTCATAAAATTTCCAATACTTAGGTAAAGTGGATATTAATTAAAATAAACCTTTTGTCATGACTTAATATATAAGAGAAATAGAGAAAAAGAATTAAAAACCCTACCAATATCCTCGTAAACTTAATTCTTATTAATTTCCACTTCTAGTTCTACCTACATCATTAGAAGAAAATGGGAGTTATGGAAAATTTTTATCCAGTACAATTTCACAAAGATATATCAAAATGCCAATTTGTAAAAATAGTCAAATCAGACTGAAGAAGACATTGTTTTGGTGATTTATTGCCTATATATTTAAAAACTATAATCTATAAGTATTGCAAATCTCTGTTAAATTATGGCTTGAAGTATCATGTTAAAGGTAAACTGAGTCACATTAAAATTTCTCAAGAGTTTACTTGAGCAGATGTTGCTTCTGATTGGGCAACATCAAACTGAAAGTGGTTAGGTGCGCCCCACCAACAGGAGCTAGGGGCAAGGTTTTTGTAGAGCAGACACTGAAACCAAGCAAAGCAATTATTTGATTGGCTATAGCTTAAGCTGGTACCTTATTGGGGAAAGCCAAGTCAGCCACTTGTGATTGGTTGTTCTTAAGTTTCACTTGATTGGATTCTAGCGGTTGAATCTGGCTTAGGTTGTGGTTTACTCAGGCAGCTACCAAGGCACAGGAGGCACCCCAGGCTAATGGCGTCCTCGTTTAATTACTTTAACAACCACTATGTAATAGATGTTAAATCTATTTACACCAAGAAAAGTATGCATGGATCAAATGATTTCTGCCTACAGGGAAAGGAAAACCAAATAGTAAGGAAAGGAAAAGCTGAGGACCCGATGGACTGGGTCATGTAGACTTGACTCAGCAAGACCTGCGAGTGCCTTAACCATATCCTCTGGGGAGCTCAAAGTGCATGTGTCTCTTGAGCAGGAAACGGGAATTTTGGGGGAAAGTTCTCTCACTTAACTAGGAATTGAAGTCTCTGAGTTGACTGAGGCTGGCAAAATGCAACTTTTGTCTACTTTTTATGTGTGCTTTCTGGAAACTGAGCCTCTAGAAATGACAAGAAAACAATGAGACTGGAGAGAACTTTCATTTGTGTTTCTTGGCCATATGTTTGCTGATGGTTTTTTCTTGGGGCAAGACCATAGAGACTTTAATATGAGAACAAAATGAGGGAAAGCTTATATGTACAGAAGATAAAGCAAATAATTCTGATACACTTCTCGATAAGTTTTCCAGTTGATCTATGGATTGAGGACGTTTACTTCTCAGGAGTCACAGCCTCTTTGACTTTCCTTCTAACAGTTTTTCTACTAATTAACTACTCTACAGTAAGTAGCTACAGTTGACTCTTGAACAACCTAGGTTTGAACTGCACAGGTCCACTTACACATTTTTTTTTTCTCGTGAATGCAGTAGAGTTTTGTAAACGTACTTTCCTTATGATTTTCTTAATCATGTTTTTGTTTCTCTAGCTTAGTAGAATATGGTATGTAAGAATATGGTATAGAATACATATACCAAATATGTGTAAATTGACTGTTCATGTTATCAGGAAAGCTTGCAGTCAACAGTAGGCTATGAGTAGTTAAGTTTTGGGGGGAGTCAAAGGTATAAGCAGACTTCCTGCTTTATTTGGGTCAGCACCCCACTTTTGTGTTGTTTAAGGGCCAAGTGGGCTTGCATTTTTTTGTAGGTACGTTTTAAAAAATTCAAAGATTTTATAGCTGTTTATAACATCCAGGATAATTTGGGAACAACAGAAAAAATTTCTAGCTGAGCATTTGGCATAGTTAATCTGGTGATAATTTAACTGAAAAAAAAAAAAGATTTCTTTAAAAATTCTGTAAGACTGGCTTTTTTGCATGTTCATAACAGAACTTTGTCAAGGAAAAGAGTCAATAGGATAACTTTCTTTAATCTTTCATCTTCTTAGTTAAAAAAATTATAAAAGGTAATTCCTTCTGGTTTATGTAGTATAGAAACAGACAGATTGATATATTACCAGCAATTAATTAAGATATAATAATGGACAACAACCAGCCTACCCCATAGACCCATTTAAGATTCAGGCTTTTGCCTGGTCTGGTATTATATGAGAAGAATGAGAAAATCTTATATTCATATAATATCTTAAAATCTTATATTCATATAATATCTTGTATTCATATAATATCTGTCTTATGAGGACCCTGGAAGTTGAGATCTATCATCTAGGATCTCCCAAGCTCCCTTCAGATCTTGAAGGGTAAGAAAAGAACGAGGCAAGTAGATAAAGTGGAGAAAGATGTTGTAGACTCAGGGGCAGAAAGGCCGTAGGGAAATCTACATCGGCTGTTGCGACCGGGTGCATTTGACCGTATGACAGGAAACAAGACTGAAAAGCTCTAGTTTGGGAACTTATTAAAATCTGTATTTTGGGCAATGAATTTGGAACTTTTTTTTATGCTTCCTATCACAGTGCCTGTGGTTTGAATTAAACTGAAAGCTGCAAAGGATTTTCTTGGGGTGAGCTGTTTAGGTGTACATTTTAGAAGACTGATTCTGGTGGTGGTGTGGAGGAGAGATCAGAAGAAGGAGATGCCAACGTGAGGGGATGTGGTCCTTCCAGCAAGAGATGACATCCTGATTAAAGCAGTGTGGATGGGGGTGGGCTTCATAACTTATAGGAGGCAAAAATCTATTGAAATTAATTGCTGGAGGGTTATGTGGAGTGAGAGAAGGGGAGAGTCATGATAAGCAAAGTTTTCTGAGTCATCGGTTTCTGTTTTTACTCCCTGAAACAGGGAATGGAGGGAAAGGAGCAGATTTGTGCCAGAAGATGATGAGTCCTATTTTGGAGATTTTGCGACTGATGATTTCCATTAAAATGTGAAATGGCAAAAACTCAAATATTTGCTGACAGATCCGGAATATGAAAATAATTGAATGTATTTGATAAGTGAATGCTAGTTGAATGACTGAATGGATGTGTAGATTAGTCATCAATTCATTACATTTTGAATGACTATTATTGACTTGCTGTAATTATTTTAAAACCATACAGTGTGATAGAAAGCATTCTAATTATTATAAAAGCCAAAGTAGAAGTCACAGAAACAATTCTTTTTGTTGCATAAACATTTCCAAATAGGTTAATGTGACTACATGTAACCTTGCACTTAAAGTTGATTATTCTGAGTGCTAACATTTTCCTCTTCCCTGATTGCCTCTTTTTTGCATTTCTTAATAACAATGGAAGGCAACTCCTGGGTGAACCCAGTAGGTAGAAGAATAAACGTGAGGAGAAGTGACCAATAAGAAACTTGAAAACTAAGAATGAGTGTAGTTTTTTATAAGTTGGTGAAGGATTAATCCATTTGGGCTCAAGGTTTGTTCTTGGTGAGATTTACTACTGGAGGTTTGTCGGGATCAGGGAGATGAGATAGGATGGTCATAAATGGCCCTATCGAGGTATATTTGTGGTCATTTTGTGATAAGGATTGATATTCTTCATGTTCCTCTTGAAAAGCCAGCCTGGTTAATGGTGCTGTAATTCTAGAAGAATTGAGTCCTATGTAAGAAACAATCTGGACTCCAGGGGAAATGTCCCCTTCTAAGACGGCCTTGGAGGCGTTCCCTTTGGAAGGATCAGGATGCTTAGGCTGAGATGTTTCTGGCCCTTTGGCAAACGTAGCCTTGGTTTCTAGCTTTCTGTCCATCTGCATAGTTTTTCAACAATGCTAGAAGCGTTGTCCTTTGAAGCTATACAAGGTGCTGGTTGGATGTTTGCAAGGGCAGTGGAGACTGAATGTAGGGAGACTTCTTCCCTCTGGCCCTCCATAAAATAACACACATCATTCTGTTAATGACTAGATGACAAAAGTTGTGGACGACATTTAAATCGTAACCCACAACTAGTTCAAAGTAATTTGATTGAATTGTAAGTGCCATTCCCACTATCCCACATCACAGAATATCATTCGGGGTTAGTTAAAAAGTTCTTACTTTTGCATCCCTCTTGAACCTCACAGTAAGACATTGGATGCCTTGGTTATTTAGGGTGGCGCAGGATCTGTCACTCAGCGGGCCGGCCCGGAAGTCCAATGTTGTCAGCACTCACAAGGCTAGATTCGTCTCTTTCCAGTGGACCCGTATTAGCCACATTCATGAGGCTAATAAAACCAGAAGGCCAAATTATTCATTTACAATGAGAAATACAATCACACAGATGGAATGCTTGTCTGAGCAAAATTCTCACATTCTTCTCTGGTAGGAGAGTAGGTCACACTGCGAAGGGGCCCAGTGGGCATGGGATCAGGGTGGGGGAGTAGGAATCAGAATAACGGCCTGTGCTGCCTGCTGTCTGTGACTGGTCAGAAGGACAGGATTCCTCAAGTTTGTTGACTGGGGCAGCTCCTCCATGTATGGCGGACAGAAAGGAGCATTCAGCCCTTGTCTCTGGGGCTCTCGTTTTCTAAGTAGTGTCTGTGGCTAAGGCATCCCTTTCTGAGCATCATATTCCTTTTTTAGATTGTCAGGTCATAATCAAACCTTGATTAGAAGTCACTCTGTTTCTTTACAATGACTTTGGCTTTGTTGTTGTTCTCACTTATTAGTTATGGTTACAGTAGAAATTTCGTAGATTAGTGTAATTTCCAGGTGTTTGGACAATGCCACTGATTAGCCCTCCCAGGTACGGGCAGTGTCTAGAACGGAGTCAGGAAAGGCGGACACACTGCCTGCCCACAGCTCTGGAGCCACACCTGTCACAGAGTCTGTCATGAGGCTGTCTGGGAGGTGAGTTGCTGTGGTTATCATTGTTTTAAAAGCATGAGAGAAAGGAAGGAGCCACAGTGTATGGTGACCACATCTTCCAAGCCCAATATCAAGACATAAGGTATCTATACCTTCATATGAAAGCAGTAAACATGAATGAATTCTCTTTATTGGGAAAAATATGAAATCTGCCTAATGTCATGATTCAGTTCAGCATGAAGGAGAAGAATGAGGCAAAGATGACTCCAGAGTTCTGCACGACTAGAAGAATGGCAATGTCAATAATCAATAGAAGTAGACTGAGATACGGGGATAGTTTGACCAACAAAACAAAACAAAACAAAACAACAACAACAAAAAAAGATGATTCTCTTGGGACTGTATTGCTTATGAATTGTGTGAGAAGACAGGGAGGGAGACGTAGGTTTGTGAGTGACCAGTTTTAGAGGTTTGAGAGTAGTAAGAATGGAGAGACTCCAGAGGAAATTAAAAACAAACAAATAAACAGACAAACAAACAACCTTTAAGGAGGTGGCTGAAGTGTAGGGTCAGGAAATGCAAGGAGGTAAGAAACGCTAGAGGAAAATGTGATCAAATTCAATCAATTTCCTTGATTTGTGTAGGGTCAGAAGATCTAGGGGATAAGACAGATAAGAGGAAATCATAAGCAAATGCACAAAAAGGAAAGATGATTTTGGATCTAGAAATGGCCATTGAACTTGATAACAATATCATATAATGACAGCAGTTCCATTTATTAGCCATTTTGTACTTTTTATTAGTTCAACTATGGGTTATTTTCCACTTGGCGGGCGGAAGTCCCGTACTTCACAGACAGATTGTTGTCTTTATTTCCCACCATAAATTAATTATTCTCTCCAATTAATTTTCCATGAATCTGATTTAAATTTGGAACGAAGTTAGTTTTTAAAAAAGAAATAAAAGCTTTAGAAAATTAAAATATTGTTACCTTTTTAAAGATGGTTGTATCTTTATGGCTTATAGATATAGTCAGATTTTGATTAATAAAATGGTAGCATGAGACTCCTTTTAGTTCTTGCTGATGTTATCAGATAGTCTGTTTAATTAAGCACTTTTGTTTACAAAACAGGATCTTAGCTTATCACAACCCAGAAGGAATTTGAAGAGGAGGATTTTTAAGTCAAATTAATTACCTTCTGCCCCAGGGAAAGGGAATCAGCAAGTGTGCAGAGATATCTTCCTTTGAGTTTTCTAAGTTAAAGAGGGGGTAGAGAGAGGCTGGGTGCTCTGAGGGGGTTGGTGGGGAGGAGGTAAGGGTGATAGACTGGGATAGCTAGTTATTATTTTGTTTGAAATATGATATTTATGAATTGAATGGATACCATTAATATGCAAGTATTTACATTTGTATTTGAATGTACAGTATTGAGGAAAACTGTAAATTATGGTGGGATTCCATGGCACTTCACTCTTCTGTCTGTTACAATGGATTCTTGTAAACTGACTCCCAAGATATATTGAATTAATACCCTGTCAACAAAGAGTTAAGTTTGGCTAAAGCTACTCATACCTCTTCTTCAGCGAAAAACAAAAATAATACATCAAAAACCACAGTAACTAAATATACAACACTTTTGTAAATTATAGATTAGAGGGCGAAATATTTTTCCTCCATGCAGATATATAGTTGGAATGAATAGCAATGATTTCATATAAAATGAAACTAATTTTTGAGGAAGTTTGCAAAATAATGATTTGTTATTAGGATCTTAAAATTAAAAAAAAATTTTTTTTGAGTAGCCATCCTAGCGTTTGTTTTAAACATTTATGCACTTTGAGTTCCTTGAACCAAGGTTTTCTACTTGAAATAATTGTCATTTGATAAGGAAGCAACGAAGTCTTAGGATGATTTTATGACGACAGGAAAAAAAGAGGAGTATTTTAACAGGAAACTGAAGCAGGGGCAGCTCAGCACAGTAGACAGAGCATTGGTTCAAAACCTGGTTGTGACACTAGCTGTGTGGTTTTGGGCAAATCATGTAACCCTTTCACACCTCAGGTTATCACATACAAATTGGCAATAATACCCATATAGGGCTTCTGTAGCATTAAACAGGAAGATACTCGTAAATATGCCAGGCACTGGAGGCATTCAGTACATGATGATTCTGAATAAGAGAAATCCTGCTGAACACTTGTGCTCCTGGAAAAACCAATCATGAACTGGGAACAAGCCTTTGTGGTTGGGGGAGGAGGGTGATACCAACAAGGAACCCTTACATCTCATTTTTGGCTCTTGTAATTTCAGCTATGGCTCATTTATTTTCTTCCTCTGTTTCCTTTTCACAGTCATGGTCTTAGGTCACCTTGCCTTCATGAATGTGAGTATTTTCCAAACTGATTTCCTTGGCCCTCTTTCTTCCTTGTTCTAAATCTCTTCTGGAGTTACCGTGTTCTATATACCTCCTTCAACTATCCTCTGGCTCTGTCACTCCTAAACTTACATTGAAACTCAGCCTCATCCCTTGATCAGAATTCCTCACGGCCCATTGAACGTCTTTGGTAGATGTTCAGCTCCTGGAAATCAGCCCTTCTGACTCTGTGCCTTCACTAAGGGCTTTCTCCTTCTTGTTCTGTAACCTGGTTAATGGTTGAGCCATCCATCCAGTTACTCAAGGTGGAAACCTAGGAACTGATCTTCCTTACATAACTTCCTATTTGCTCTTAATTCTGTCTACCTCTGTTTCTCATCACTGTGGTCCTAGCTCAGGCTCTGCCATCTTTCATCTGGGTAACTGAGTAGCCTCTTAACTGCCTTTATTCTTTCCCTGTCATGGCCTGTTTAAAAACTTTCACTGGTTGGGAATGTATCCATCTCCTTGGAAAACCTTTTGGCAGTTTGTCACAAAGTTGCCCAGCAATTACAGGGATCTATTTGAAAGATTTGAAAACAGGTCCACAAACAATTATAAGTACATGCATTTCATAGAAGCAGTATTTGCAATAGCCAAAGGCTGGAAATGGCCGAAATATCCATCAGCATATGAGTGGATAAGGAAATTGTGGTATATGCATTAAAATGGGACACCGGTCAGCCATTAAAAGGAATGGAGTAGTGTTACAGGTACTGATGTGGGTGAACCTCCAAAACATTGTGCCAGGTGAAAGAAGCCAGGCACCAAAGGTCACATAGCATATGATTCCATTTATATGAAGGGGTAAATATGCTGAGACAGAACAGAGCTTGGTGGCCAGGGCATACGCCAAGCAGGGAGTGGGGAGGAGCTGCTTAGCAGGTATGGGGTTTTCTTTCGTGGTGATGAAAATACTTTGAAACTAGGTAGAGGTGGTGGAGGCACAGCTCATTCAGTGAATACTATTGAAATGTTCACCTTAAAATGATTAAGTTTATATTATGTGCATTTCACCTCAACTTAAAAAAACCACAACAAACTTTCACTGGCTCCTCCTTATGTGTAGACTCAAGTTCTCTTTCCCATCCATATGGGAAGAGATGCTGTTCCCTAAATACTGCATTCTTTCCCCATTTTCAACTTTGGCTTATACCATTCTCCCTTGGTCAAGCCCAACTTCATCCTTTGAGGAAGAACAGAAATGCCAGAACTTCCTCTGTGACATATTCCCTACTTGCCATTTAAGGAGGGGATTGCTGTTCTCCCTGCCCATCCTTACCTCCACAGACCCCATTCCAGCCCGCACTGTGCCATATTGAGGTTAGTGGTGTTCCTGCCTCTTTCATGTTTCTCTTCCTTGTGCACGGAACACAGTAGGTGCTCGAAGTTGTCTCCTGTGTTCTATTTTTAAAGAGTAATATTTGCTTCTTTAATTTCAATTATTGACTGTGGTTTAGAAAAAAATCCAGTTGAACTTCTGTTCTATCCCTTGATTTAGAATAGGAGTACTGTGAGGACTGAGATGGGGATTATTACAAATGTTGTATTTCTTGTCAAATACAGTTGCATTCCATAAATGATTATTCAGTATAAATCTCCATCCTGAACTATTTTTGTTTCTAATAATTGCAGATATATTTTAAAAATTATTTCCTTTGATATTTTGGAGAAGAAACAATTTTAACTTAAGCCTCTTACCACTGGTAATAGTACTCCAAAAAAATGACATGTTTGGGGGAGAAAATCTATTAATGATATATTTACCTAGGACAGTTTCCTTACTGTTACTTGGTTCCTTGTTTTTCCCCCCCTTAAGCATATTTAGAATGAGCCTCTGTTGCTGGTAGTAAAAAATATCCTGAATAGTGTAAGTTAGCATGCTACAATCACTACATTTGCTCTGGGGCTTTGAATAGAAGTAAGATTCAGTCCTTGTCCCAAGGTGTTGGCAGTGGATTGGTGTGAAGCAGACCAGAAAGTTCACAGTTACCACCCAGTGTGACGAATGTTATAATTGACATTTATACAAAATGATCCAATATGACAAAGAAGGGAGACCCTCACTCTGCAGGGGGGAACAGAGGAGGCGGCAAAGGTGCAATGACACAGTTTTATTTTATTTTATTTTCTAAAAGATTTTATTTATTTCTTCGAGAGAGAATAGAGCACGAGTGGGAAGAGAGTGGCAGAGAGAGAGGGCGAATCAGAAGCAGACCTCCCTGCTGAGCATGGACCCCCCCCCACCCCATGTGGGGCTCCATCCCAGGACCTTGGGATCATGACCTGAGGTGAAGGCATACACTTAACCGACTGAGCCACAAGGCACCCCATAGTTGAGTTTTAAAGAATGAGCTGTGGAAACAGGGTCTAATGGTTTCTGGAGCGTGTCAACAGCCTCTGACTTAAAAATTTTTTTTACCAGTCATTGTCCAGGTCAGACATGTATAAACCAGTTTTGATCAATTTGAACTTCTATGCCACCAAATTATCTAGCGGAAATGGACTTTATTTATCTCTTGTCAAATGCCATCTTATTTTACTTTTCCATCGCTATTTATATATTTTTTATTTAAGCATAATTGATACCCAACGTTACATGAGTTTCAGGTGTACAATTTAGTGATTCGACAAATTTACACATTATGCTCCGTTCACCACAAGTGTAGCTGCCATCTGTCCCGTTACATCACGATGACAGTATCACTGTCTCTATTTTAATGACTGTGGCCAAAATGCGTTTTACCAGAGAGTATGTGAGACGCCAGCTCAATGTGCTCCGTTGTTTAGCCTCTCTGTTCCCTCCGTGCTGTGTTGGATCTGACAGCCAAGGTTTCGCTCTCTGGACCAGCTCCTTTCCTGATGATGCTGGATAAACGAGGTGCCACCGCAAGACTCTGCCTGTATTTATGTTACAGACCCAGATTTTGTGAGTTGTTACACATCTGGCGCAAGTATATGAGGAGAAGTTCGAACTTCAATTAGTTGAGTTTATGAAGCACTGACAGTGTGGGGCAATATATGAGGCATGTAGGAAATTACAAAGGAAATAGGAAACACAATCTTTGTTCATATTGAGTTTATAATCTAATGGAACAAATATAAATGGAGATACATGATAACAGATAAAATAAACATAAAAACACAGTCATAACCAGTTACAGATGGATAGAGATATTTGCACAAGTGCTGTGGGGTTGGGAAAAATGACTGCAGTGACTACTGTCAGCCGGGGTAAGTCAGGAATTGTTTCAATACAGGATGTAAAACTTAGGCAAAAATGTTAAGGACAGGAAGGACAAGGATTAGGATGGGGGAAATCATTCTAGGAAGTATGAATGAAAATGAGTAAAATAAATGAAAACAGAGGGAGTAGGCAGGCTTTTGGTAGACGGCAGTAAGGTTTGTTTGAACAGCTGAGGTTTTATAGGAATCAGATTTATTTTGGAAGCCCTTCGCGTGGGCTAAATGCTGTAACAAACAATCCCAAATGTAGTGACTTGATGCAGTCGAAGGTTACTTCTTCCATCAGCTCGCATGGGGGTCTGCATATGTGTGGGGGTCTCTCTTCTTTGGAGAGATTCAGGGTTCCGGGCTCCTTCCAGCTAAATTCTACATTCTAGGAGTCTTCTGGATTCTGAGAGTATTTCATTCAGGTGGTGAAAAGGACGGAAAACGGAGGATAGTCTGAGGGAAGTATGTGTGGGTCCAGCTTGGAGGAAACCCCACACAGTTTATGCTGACCAGAAAGCAGGCACATGGCCATGCCCTTAAGCCAGAGGCTGGGAAAAGTCATCTAGGTGGGTGCCCAGGAGAAAAAAGGCATGGGTTTGGGGGAAATACAGAGTAGTCTCTTGCTACCATTTTTATGCTGCTGTCCTCCACATCTAGAGGACATCCTTATTTTTCACCTAAAGAAGGAACACCTTTGTTCTTTCTCAGTTGCCCAGAGAGCTTAGATGCCCAGCCATTACCTAAGTCACCGCCGCCTTCTTTCCTTTGTTATTTGTTGTTGTTGTATTTTTTTTTTAATTAACCATTTCTTCATTCTTTTATTACCTTCACATGATACTTTGGAGTCACTGCTAACCTCTTCACTTTATATATTTAACAATGATCCTTCCGAATGCCTGTTCAGAATGTTCTTTTTCCCCTTTGTCTACCTTCTGCACACTCTTGTCAGTGACCCCATTGCCTAATGATTGGACTGGCATGATCATTTCCTACCTAGCATTCTGCCCTGAGTATTGCTGCTACTTTCATCTTTCTACTGTTCACTTAGTAATCCTTTTTCCTCCCTTTGGTGTGAGGATGAATCCTAAATTCCTCAGTTATCCTTGATGATTCACTGTTACCCTGCTTCTAACTCCTTTCCCGCCTCATTTCTGACTCCTGAGCACAAGAAGGCTCTATTCCAGGCAGGCTGGTCTCATTAGTCTTTGAATTTAGAGGATGCTAATTCCCACCCTGGAGATAGGAGCTTCCCGGGGAGAATGTGCTAATCTGTACAAAAAAGCCCCAGCTCCCGCAGCCTTGCACAAGCGCATGGGCTCTTAGTAATCTTTGACTTGCATGTTCCACTCACTCCTGTGGACCCTTAGTCACATACAGACTTATTTTGCTCTAAAAAATGTTTAACATTTTTTGTGCATGTTTTGTCTTTCTGCATTGATTTTTAAGAACCATAAGGGTAGGGATTATGTCCTCTGTCTTACAGGTTCCCACAGGGCTTAACATACAACTAACCTACAGACTAGGCACAGGGCTCCACATACAACTGGGCCTTCTACACATGGAATAGAGCTGAAGGTACTTAGGTGGGAAGATAATCATTTGGATGGGAGTTTTCATTTGATTCAAGAGGCAATTGGGAGCCATTGGTGGCTTCCAAGAACTGGAATCAAAAGATAGTCAGGGAAGAGGATCCTGTCAAGGTAAAAATAGACAAATACGAAATGCTGGAGATAGAGGTAAAGCACAGAGCTTCATTGTTCACGTAAACAACACTGGAGCCCTGTTCCTTACAGGACGGGGCAAGGCAGGCATTGGAAGATTCCTAGGAAGCACTGTAGACTTAAAAGTAAGTCACTCGTGGACACCCAGAGAACAAAGGAGAGATGGCTCCACAAAATCTGATAGCAGCATCATACTGATGGGAACAAATTAGGAATGAGTGATAATTTGAATGTTATGTGGATTTCATGAGTTCTGTCTCAAGTTGCACCAGGATTTTCCGACAATGTTCTGCGGACATTGCCAGGGTCCTACGCTTTAAAGAACTCTGACTGCAGCATTAGGAGACCAACAATCTAGTCCTGACTTTGTCATCGTCACTGGGGATTTGTGACCTTGTGCAGGTCATTTCAAGTTTTTATAGGTGGGTTAGGCTAGAACACTTTCATAAGGTGCATCCATTGGCAAAAGATTCCATAATCTACAAACTTTGGAAGTTCTATTTTTTAACACTTTTAACAGAAGTTTCAAACATGCAGAATAGTTGAAAGGTTTTTACAGTAAACATCTATATACCTGTCACTTTGATTTGACAATGATATATTGGCCTCACTATGTATCTGCTCATCTGGCCATTCCTTTGTCCAGTCATCATTTCTTCTCCTTCTCTTCCCCCTGTCTTCTCCTCTTTCTCCTTTTTCTAAAATAACAACAACAACAACAATAATAGCTATTATAATTATTGTTATTATTATTAATGCTGGTCAAAAAAAGAAAGGGCAGTAGTAATGAGGTATAGGATTACAGATGTTCTCAGTACTTGTGAGGAATTTCGATTGCTTAGATCCGCATCCTTGGAGTCATCTTTAAACATTATTTTATATCCAACATCTTGTCCATCAGCTTTATTCTTGAATCATCTATTTTGTACTTCACATTCAGCTCATCTTTTCAACTCTGCTTTCAAAATATATCCCAAATCTGCTTATTTCTTGCCACTGTAACAAGCTGTGTAGAACCACTATCTTATCCCACCTGACACCTAGTCCCCTACTTTCACTTTCGTTCATCCATAGTTTGTTCTTCTCAGAGAAGGCAGGATTATTCTTCCAAAACAAAAATCAGAACAAGCGACTTTCTGGCTCAAAATCTTCTAGTGATATTAGTGTGCTCTATTGGGCCATGCATTGTTTATCCCCTTGCTCACTCTTTGGTGGTGACATTTTATACCATCCTTTCTCTTGCTTATTTAACTGTGTCTATATGTTCCTACCTCAGGGTCTTTGCACTTGCTTGGAATCCTCTTTTCCCAGATAACTCACGATTTCTATCCTAAAGTCACTAAGGTTTCTGCTCTACTGTCACCTTATCATGAGGGCTTTCTTGGTCACCCTATCTAAAATAGTTTTTTGGGGTTTTTTGTTTGTTTTATGTATTTTTTTGTCACTCACCATTTCCTTAGTTTATTCTTTTTCTTCAGTGAACATTTATTTATTTGTTCATTTTTTTCCCTGTGGGGACAGATATGGTGACTATCTATTCTAAGGGTACAGCACAATAATATGTTGCTTGAATATGTAAATGAATTGAAGATTAAATAATACAGGTGTAGAGGAGAAAGAAAATAAATAGAGATACTGCACTGATGTGATTGATGACTTTTAAAATGGATAAAAGTAAACTTGCTGACTTTTTAACACAAACTGATGTTGTCTAAAATAGCAGAGTCCCCACGTATGACACAAGAGTGAATTTGCAAAATGCTACCAGGGTTGTCCATGGCTTTCCTCACCTGCATTCATCTGTGAGGAAGAGGACGGTGTGAGGCAAGCCTTGGCCATGTGTGTTAGAAGATCACATGCTGGTGAAAGTGAATTTTGAAGTGAGCTGATGCTCAGCTCCGGGAATTGAGAAGCACAGTCAGAAGAGAATTAAAATCTGGAAGAAAAAAACCCTATTTTTCTAAGTCTCCACTTTACAGTTTGCATTCCAAATAGTCTTAATATGTTTTTGTTAAGTCAAGCCATTTTGCATTTGGGTATTGACTTTCCTAAGCATAGATGCAAGAGCTCACCTGTGTAAGTGGGAATCCCAGCAACTTGGGAGTTCTAATATAAATAATAATTTTATTCATAATTTTTCTTTCATTGCTTTGTTCAATTTAAGACATCAAAATTTCCTTCCTTTTTTTTGTGCCATAAATATATTTTAGTATTAGCTGTTTATAATCCTTTTCAACCACCTCCACAAAATAAATACTTATCAGTTACTGAGAAATTGGAATGTAAGCTCAATTATGTTAAAAACTAATGGGTAACACTAACATATAGTAACAGCTTCTTTTGCAATATTTATTCTCTTAGTGATAAAAAAATAAAAAAACAAAACCCAACAGCCCATTGCTGCAGAAAGAATTTAGCTACAAGTTTATCAATTTGAGCAGGCCAACTGCACAACTAAATGCATGTGAAACTTAACAAATCCCTCGGGGAAGCTGACTGTAAGAATTTTCTAGTCTGTGTCGAGTTACTGAGGTGCGACATGGTGGATCGGACTTAATGCCTTCTTTCGGCAAGCACAATCAAATAGAGACAGTGTAAGATTTTTCTGTGGCCAGGAAGGGATCTCTGGTAGGTGTCTAAATGAAGCTTTCAGAAAGGAATATAACACCATCATGAGCTCTCTTCTCTGAATATTTTGGCGGTTATTTTGGTTTAGAAGAAATCCAAGTAAAGATTTACACAGGGTATGCTTTGTAACAGTTGAAAGATTTAAGATTATGATTTGCTTTGTAGGAATATGAGAAAATCCAAAGCATTTCACCTTCCATTTTAATTTTAAATTTTCAAGGAGAAAGTTCAAGAATAGTGTATATGACTTATTAGAGTTATTTTGGGTTATAACAATTTGATTTTGTGGTCTCTTAAATTTGACCGTCTCACCCACCCCCAGAATTTCAAAGGAGGAGTTCGGTGTAAGAGAGTTACTATAGTAGAGGCGCCTGGGTGGCTCAGTGGGTTAAGCCTCTGCCTTTGGCTCAGTCGTGATCTCAGGGTCCTGGGATCGAGTCCCAAGATTGGGCTCTCTGCTCAGCAGGGAGCCTGTTTCTCCCACCCCCTCTGCCTGCCTCTCTGTCTACTTGTGATCTCTCTCTCTCTCTCTGTCAAATAAATAAATAAATAAAATCTTAAAAAATAAAAGAGAGAGAGAGTTACTATAAGTAAAGTAGGGGAGTGGGTAGGATAAGGAGCCTGATTGCCTTGGTTTGTATCACAGTTATACCACCTGTTAACATGTGCAAACCAGATAACCTCAGTTTTCCAATCTGTAAAATGAGTAAAATATCACCTGTCTCAGGGTTGTTATGAAGATTAAATTAAATGTGAAGCAGAGTAGAGCTTGACACATAGCACTCAGTAAGTGTTTGCTCTTCAACAGCAATGACTGTAGTAGTAATTTGTATAATAGTAATTTTTGTATTGCTATTCTGTGATCACTCAGAATAGCCATTGCCATTTCTTGGGAGCGTGAATCATGTGGTGGTACTTAGCTGATGACAATCAATATGAAAGGTAGGTTTGAGAGTAGGGTCCCATGATGCTGAGAACATTGGAACCCCTGCCAGACAATGTTTTCCAACTAGGAAAGACACTCTTGAAGAGGAAAGTCACTCTGAAATAACCTATTTAAGAAAACAGAGGGGGGCACCTGGATGGCTCAGTAGGTTAAAGCCTCTGTCTTGGGCTCAGGTCATGGTCTCAGGGTCCTGGGATTGAGCCCCGCATTGGGCTCTCTGCTCAGAGGGGAGCCTGTTTCCTCCTCTCTCTTTCTGCCTGCCTCTCTGACTACTTGTGATCTGTCAAATAAATAAAAATCTTAAAAAAAAAAATAGAGGGAACTTTTTAATCTAATAGAGAGGATCAGCAGACTAGAGTTGCAGGGGGTGTTGTTCTGGCTTTAAAGACAATGGAAATCTTCTCAGAATTGTGAAGGCAACTGCTCCTTGAACATTGCTTGGCTATTGGGTCTTTGGGATTCAGAGAGATTCTCCCATTGTTTCCAACATCAGTATCAATGACAGCATGGAGGAGCCTTCCCAGCCATATGGTCCTTCAGGCTTTCCAGCTTTTTCCTGGAAGTTGTCCTCCTGACAATATTCCCACAGAAACCTTGCCTTTAATGCTTAACTCTCCAGCCTAGACAGCCAGCCTGGAAGCATGTCATTACTCCCCATGAGCTGGTTGACTGAGACAGTGGGGTGGCATTGACACCGGCTGTGGACGTCCCTCCCGACTCTGTATCATGTACCACTTCCTTCATCTCCTCTTGCCCCCTGGATTACAGGAGCCCTGCTCTTGCCAACACTGTCTGTTGCTTTTTCTACTCCTGTGCTTTCTTTTTCTCCCTTCAGAACTTGCCTCATCAGGACTCTCCAAAAAGAGATGGAGAAAAGTTGGGGAGGCATGGAAGAAAGGAGAAAGGCTGGGCCTAAACAGGGCCACCACCTGGTTTATGGTTCATCTGTGGACATTTGGAGGGGAAAATGGGAATTATTAATAATTAGACTAGGACAGCCAGGTATAAACTGCTTGTCCTGGGTCCAGTCTAGGCCTAAGACTTTATAGAAAAGCAGTATTCCTGCCTCCCCTTTCTTTATTCTTTCTACTCAACAAGAGACCACCAACAAACTAATGTGCTGATTTGTTATTGAGTAGTTGCTGGCGGAGGGGCAACCCTGGATTACCACCACCTCGTCATATGAGAGACTAGGCCATCAGGCCACCAAAAGAGGTCTAAAATGTCTGTCAACTGTCAGTCACCAAGTGATTGGGAACTCATTATTGCTAGTGTTTTTGATCAAACAGATCCAGTAGACTCATTTCTCCATTATTGTCTCTGTGTAGAGAGGAACAAAATGGGAATTCAGTCCTTTGTATAACTGTTGGGACCCTCCTTATAGTTTCTATAAAGTTTCATAATGAGGAATGCTGAAAAAGCCTTTAAAGTTTATAACACTGAACAGTGGTTGGAAGCATGATGCCCTTTTTCTAGAAGTATGGCACAGTCTGGACAGTTGAGTTGAAAATAAAACATATTTCCAATAAGAGCAAATTCATCTGTGCCTGCTTTGGGTCTCCTCATATTGTTTGTTTATATTTTTTAAAGATTTTATTTATTTATTTGACAGAGCGAGATACAGTGAGAGAGGGAACACAAGCAGGGGGAGTGGGAGAGGGAGAAGCAGGCTCCCCCGCTGAGCAGGGAGCCTGACGTGGGGCTTGATCCCAGAGCCCTGCGATCATGACCGAAGCTGAAGGCAGACTCTTCAGGACTGAGCCACCCAGAGACCTTTCCTCATATTGTTTAAATATGTGGTAGATTCTATTAGTCAATAGCTTCATAAATACTGATTCATTGTACCTGAACAAAGAGTAAATAAACTAAAATTTTGACTTTTATTTTTTATTTGTTAGGACTATTTTCCAACTTTAACCTAAATCTTACAGTCAGCAACAAGATAAGACAGTGTCAGTGAATGCTGTTGTGATTTTTAAGTGTTCATTTAAGTAAATGGGGTTCCTACTATAAGTACTTCTTTTTAAGATGATCTGTAGGGGCCACAGAATGTGAGCACTGGGAAGGATATTGGTAACACCTGGTGCAGCCACCCCAGATGCTAAAGGGGGCAGGAGAGCCCAGAAGCATATGTCGCTGGCTTGAATCACTAGCGGCTTCATTCTATGATTTTCTTCCACATCACAGATACTAGTAAATGCCACTAGGCTATAATAGGTAAGTCATTAAAACATTTTGTGTTTTGCTTCAAAAGGCAACGTAAATCACCAGCAAGCTTAGGGGCATCTGTTGTTTTAGGTGCAATCCCTAATTTAATCATTTACTCCTTTTCTTCAAAAAGTTATTAAAGGACCAGAAGCAGGGTGCCTGGATATCTCAGTCAGTTAAGTGTCTGACTTCAGCCCAGGTCATAATCCTGGGGTGCTAGGGTGGGGCCCCTCATTGGGCTCCCTGCTTCCCCCTCTCCCACTCCCCCTGCTTGTGCTGTCTCTCTCTTGCTCTCTCTGTCAAATACGTAAGTAAATAAATAAAATCTTCAAAACAAAACAGGACCAGAAGCAGACATGGCTTTATATGGCGTATTTTCAATTGTGGAATTCAAAGAGATATTGTTTTGTCCTGCAGATATGGACTTTGTTTTGTAGTTGCAAGTACCACTACAAAAGTCTTATACTTAAAACCTAAAGAAACTGATCCTTTAACTTGTACTTCGTGTAGATAAAAAAAGCTTTCCAGAAGGCGAATGCTTCATATTCCAGTGTAGGGGTCAGCAAACATTTTTGGTAAAGGGACGGAGAGTAAGTATTTCCAGCTCTGTGGGCCACTGGTCTCTCTCACCATGACTCATCTCTGCTGTTGGAGTGCACTGTTGGTGTGAGAGACAGTAGGGAAAAGAATGAACATAGCTGTGTTTCATTAAAACTTTATTTACAAAAAGAGGCAGTGGATGGCTTGTTGTTCTGTGATGATAGGTTTCTAAATTAAATATGACCACAGATAAACCTGTATTTTGAATTTATTTTAGTTAAGAAAAAAAAAAACACCCCCCCGTATCATATCATTTATTGAGGAATTATGTATTAGGATGTGTACATAATTAAAATAATTTCTAATAAAATGTCATAGAGAACAATAGAGAAGTATTAGCAAGGATTATTGCTGCAATGTTATTCATAATAGCAAAAGGGGGAAACAGCCTAAATGTTCATTGATAAAGAACTGGTTAAATAAATTGCGGAAACTTGCACAGTTAAAGAGAATGAGCTACAAGTATTTTTACCAGCAAGGAAATTTCTCCCCAACACCATTATCTTGAAGGATAAAGAAAGCAAGTTATAGAATGGTGTGTACAATATGATACCATTTATGCCAAACAAACAAGTCACAAAAGAATACTGCGTATTCTCTGTGGATACAGATGTATATTTGGAAATTTACAGAAAAAAGCTCCAGGGGAATATATACCGACTTGGTAACAGTGATTACCTCTCTAGAGGAACTGGGTTTAGGGGTGTGAGAATGTGAAACCACAAATTTTAGAATGACATTAGAGAACGGCGTGTGAAAAAATGCTAGACAGACGTTCATGTTCTGAAACAGTATCATGAATGAGGATTTTTAAGTTTAGAACTTGTAAGTTTAAAATTAGAGCAAATAAAATTTATGGCCTTTATAATGTTGAGGGTTCTATGGGAAATGAATGTTAGGTAAGAATTCCACTTCCCAGAGAACGGGAATGGATTTATTTATTGCCTAGCCCTTGGATCTCCAGAAAAATCTTTGAACATTATGAAATTTGAGAAACTCAGTGACTTTGCAGAGGTGGTAGACTGACCATCAGCATGGGCAGCAATTTATGAGCTGTGTGTCCATGTTATGGTCAGTCAGAAATTTACACCTCTGCTAGTGTCCCCCTTTGATGGGGAAAGGTATTTTGTAACATGCCCCCTTCTCCACTGAAATCTGGGAGCATTTGAAGCCGGTGTACCTCAATTTAGCACAGTCATGTTGTTTTAAAATGTGGCTGCTGTGAACTAATATAGTATGTAAGCCTGGACCTAGGAGGGATGATATAAAGCAAAAAGATGCTTATTTATGATTGAGAAGAGGCTATATTTTTTAATCTAGCAAGTATTTGTTGCAGACCTATTATGAACTCCTCACTGTATTAGAGAAGTAGGTGACATAAAAAAAAAAAGTGAATGACAGCCTCTTTCCTGATGAAGCAAACCAACTCATTGGGGAATAAGGAAAAGTAGATAACATCAACAGACATCACAATTCAAATACCCACTTGAGAATCCAGTAATATATACAGCAGATCAGGGGAGCTATGGGGGCTGGAATAGTTGATGGTCTTATGAGAGTTATGCCTTGATTTGGGCCTCCATGTAAAGTGTGGCCACCTAAGGGAGGTATAAAGGTAGGTTTGAAGAAGGAGGGAGCTTGTAAGTGACAACAATGAGCTGGAGAGCAACTTTTGGCATCTCTTTTGGGTAGGAGCATGGTGTGGTCTTAGTGGTGATGGCAGCAAGTCAGGCTAATGGTGCTGCACCTGGTAGGGGAGGTATTGGTAGGATTAACGAGAGGAGTAATAATATGAGGGTCATGTTTTTTTGACCTGGAGTTTTACGTCAGGGAAGATACTAAGATACTAAGAGAGTTTTTTCAGTCCTCACTAAGTCCAAGGCCATGGTGTAACTCTCCCCCCCACACACACACAGGTGAGGAATTGAGGCTTAGCAAGGGAATGTAACTTCCCCAAGAACGTTTAGCTGGTGAGTGGCAAAGCCAGTGTGTAAATACTAGCTCTATGACTTCAAAGCACCGAAGTCTAAGGCCAAGTCGGCCCAGAAGACAGCCAAGGTCTACTGTTGCTTCTGACACCAAGTGACCCCCTGATTCACTTTTTTCCATAACAATGTAAAGATACCACACAACGCAATCCCTGAGATTTATTATGCTCATCCTATGGTTTAGTTACTTCATCAGAAATTGGGACTAATGATTGTATTGTGCAGATTAGATGAGACCATGAGGGAATCCATACAACAGTGTCAGGGAAATAGTAGACACTCAATAACATTTTAGAGTCCAATAAATAAAACACTGTTATCACTTACCATCAAATAGTCAGTCTTGATAATTGCTTCAACATTTGTTCTACTGGATACATCCGAAATGTGGATGGAGGACACATTGCCAGGTTAGTGGGAACGTGTCTATTTACATTCAGGGTGGAGAGCTGTTCCTACGATGTGGGTCTTAACCAAGCAAGACAGCTTGTGTGAACCCCTCTAAACCATGCTGAGACCTAATTGTGTATATAATGTATTTTGCTAAGTGGCAGTGGTTTTCTGAAAGAAATAACGGCCATAATATTTTGGGAGTCAAAGTGAGAAGTGCCCAAGCCATTTCTCCTTCAGACTAACAAGCCAATTTATGTAAGAAGATGTATGTCCATTAATAACAAGAAACCAGATCTTGCCTTTTCCTACTTGTTTTTCCTACTTGTTTTAAAGTTAACTTTAAATCTTTGTATCCTGCGGATTCATGGAAAATAGTTGAATTAGGCCAATTATGCTCTCCTTTCCTTTTCTGTTTTTGTTTTTGGTATCTTTTCTTTAATGTTTCTTCAGTTGCATGGTGTGACAGCTGAGGCCGCCTGCCCAAGGTTCCTTACTGGTTTGTGGCAGGGATCAATCAAGAATTCAGGTTCATAGGTTAGAAAGGCCTGAGGTCATGTGCCCCCCCCCCGAATTTTTCTCTTTGTTCTCCCCTCCACCCCACCCCAAGTAATAGGCTGATTTCTTCAAATGAGCTTATGCAGGATCCCTTATGTACAATAGAAAGGGGAGGTGTTGCTCAGATTGGCTGGAGGCCTAGGGCCATGCCTGCCTTTCCTTCCCTTTTTCCTCCATCCCACGGTCTGCATCCCCCAACCAGGCCTCTGCACGGGGAAATGACATCACAGTGTCATTGATGGTACAGAGCCACTGTGAGTTTTCTTACCCCTTGATATGGGTTTTATTTTATTTTATTTTAAAGGTTTTATTTATTTGAGAGACAGAGATCACAAGTAGGCAGAGAGGCAAGCAGAGAGAGGAGGAAGCAGGCCCCCCGCTGAGCAGAGAGCCCCGATGCAGGGCTTGATCCCAGGACCCTGAGATCATGACCTGAGCTGAAGGCAGAGGCTTTAACCCACTGAGCCACACAGGTGCCCCTTGATATGGGTTTTAATGCATTTCTCTTGTCAATAACTTCAGGAGTGGTGTCTAGAGGAGAGCTGAGCTCCCTCCTTTCATTAAACAGTCTTTAGTGGCTATCTGCTCTAAATATTTAATTTCTAAAATTGCATCATTATTTCAATAAAGGTGTGCTGTATTTGTAGAAAGCAACTAAAGTTTAATGAGAATTAATAGCTTATTCAATACTAGGACCATATTTCTTAGAAGAAGGTATGTATCAGTCTTTTAAGTGAGAGTTTCAGTTTTTAGATTTAGACCATAGGAAAATCTTCAGACTAAACTCTATCAGGAAAAACGTATGATATTTTCAACTTCACAGCCATATCTTTTGATCAACATGTTTATATATAAACAGTGGCCAAAGCTGAGGAGAACTCACAGTCTGAATGTGTTGATGACTATCGTGAATATCATGATGGTATCTCTCTACCGGGTCTTGGAGACCAAGAAAGTGGTGGGAATGAATGAATGGTTTTCTGACTCAGAATGGTCAGTACCTTTGAGGGGTGGCAGATTCTCATGGTCTACTGCACTGCATTTCTGTCTCCTTGCTGATCAGATACACTGATTAAATGAGGAAAAGAAGTTAGAAAAAGCATTGTATTCTTCATTTGGAATCTCCATACTTAAAGAATACATGCAAATCAGAATCAGTGGTTTCTTTATGAAACTATGGAAGTTGTTTGTTTGCTGTTACATCATAAACACTTGGATCTCTTTATCCCTCCTGGTTGCCTTGTGTATTTCTTCAGCTCTGAAGTGGTTACAGTAAGTCCCTTATAAATGTTTTGGATTAGCCAGACTTGGCATTCTCATGGAAAAAATGTTTCAAATGGGCTTCAGAATCCCGTGTTTTGCTCATTTAGTTAGCTTTTGGATTTAGAATAATGATTTTAAAGGCACATCTTATATTTGCGTTACTTTTATTGTCCTCTTTTTTGGATTATAGTGGTAACATGTGCTCATGGTATGCCATACAGTGCACAGACATCTAAAGACAAGGTTACTTGTGATCCTACCTTACAGAAATATAACCATTTAAAAAATTTTCATGGTAACTTGTAGCCTTTTACTGCATCGATAGGTATACATTTTTAAAAATTGTGTTTTCCAGTTACGCATGGATCTTAATCGGTATATTAAATTAACATTATGTGCAGTATAACTCTGTATCATCATTTTCTATAGTTGCACAATATTTAATTGTGTAGTGTTTCATATAAGCAGTTCCTCATCAGTGGGTGTTTAACCTGATTTCAATATTTTGTTTTCATTAACAATTCTGTGGATATTTTTTCGCATGTGTGTTCTTGTTCAATTACTAGATTTGTTTCAGGTAAATTTAGAGAAATAGAACATGCATTTAAATTTTGATAAATATTGTCAAGCTGTCTTCTAAAGTTTTTTTTTTTTTTCATGTTAGTGAGAACATGGAGATGTCACAAAAAGCTGAAATAAGAAATAAAATCATTTTCATTTTCCTGATACACTGAAGTGAAATGAATGCACAAAATCAATGTGAAACATCTTCAGGACAGGATCAGTGGAGTTGATCTTACTGCTTATTTCCTGTAAGCCATTACTCAGATCAGAAAAGCAAATATTTAAAAAAAAATTACCCCCATAATTTTGTTTACAGTAGGAAAAAAGGGAAAATGTTAGTTTTTGGATAATATTAAAATGCATAGTCATATTATTTTTGTGGGGATGTGAATATACATTTTATGGCAGAGACACATAAAGGACAAAGGGAATCATATGGCTTCTTTCTAGAGTAGGTATTTGTTTAAGAGTTGTGTTTCATAACATCATGATTTTAGTATTAAAAAAAGATAGAAATAATAGTGGTAGAGCTATATGTTTCCCTTTCATTCCTGTTAAAGTTATAGAGATATGTTTGTAATTAGTATCCTCAACCTAAACTACTCAAATATAAAAAGTATAATGAAATATTATATATCATTCTTTTGAACTAATCTTGAGGATGATCACATACCAATAAAAAATCATTATTAATATAGTCTCTTTAACGTGATATGTAACATCTTAAATGATTAGCTGATGTATAGTCATAGCTTATTATACTAAAATTAAAAAAGTATCTATTTATTTATTATCAGTGAATAAACCTTTGGACAATGGAGGAGATAAGGTTTATGTGTTTTAGATATCTGGAAGATACTACTCATAGATCTTTTTTCAGATTTTATTTATTTTTGTGGTTTTGAGAGAGAGAGCGCAGGCGCATGCGATCGAGCAGGGGTGGCAGGGGGTGGGGTGTGGGAGGTGTGCATGGAAAGAGGGAAAGGGAGAAGCACCCCCTGCTGGGCAGAGAGCCCGATGTGAGTCTCGATCCCAGGACCCTGGGATCATGACCTGAGGTGAAGGCAGACTCTTAACTGATGGAAGCACCTGGGTGCCTCACTCATTCTTAGATTATTTTTTGACCAGGGCAACTGAATAGAAGAGATATTCACAGAAGAAATGAGGATCAGAGGGCAGTTATAGTCCAACATGAGGAGGTGGTTGAGGGTAGACATTTGGTCCACATAGAAGAGAAGAGGCAGTCCTTTCCCTCTGAAGCCTTACAGGAGATATGAGGTAGTACCCCAGAGCACGAGGCCAGGCCTTCCAAGGAAGCACTGTTCTGTGTTGTGCCACGTGGTGAACAGCGTTCATGGAGGAATCTCATGAGACTGACTCCAGATGGTGTGCTGGTCTCTCTTGAGAAGTACAAAGAGGTAGTGGGTAGACCTGAAATGGCTTCAGGAGAGATACGTTGTATTCCTGGAGGGAGGAAATTAGAACTGATGGTCGGTCTCTTAAACCTCCTTGAACCTGGGAGTTGATAGCTACATGTTGAGGAGAGATGGCGAGAAGGCCTGAGACTGCGTCTCCAAAGCTCTGGGGGCAGACTTACAAGGCGTGAGATATACATGGTGTCTTCACTGGTATTTTCACTTTTCAGGACTGGGAAGAGTGGGCAGGACAGGGAGCTCCTTATGAGGGCTCAAAGGGCTTTAAATGGAAATTTGAGCCTGATAAAGAGAAGAAAGTGAAAAAGAATAAACAAAGCATAGAACTAGAACTTGACTAATAAAGAAGAGTGACTGAAAACCCTGGAAGTTCTCTGGAAATCATAGCAGGGCATATTAAGGGGGAAGGGGTCAATATGGTGTGGTATCTCTATGCTAGGTATAGATTTTTAAGATGACAATTAATTATGGCATAAGGGTTATGAGCAAATCCTGGCCCAAGGATTAAGGCTGACAATGGAAAGATGTTCCCCCTGCAAGAAACAGATTAAAAACAATAATACAGAGAGGATTCACTGTATATTACATAGGTAATACAAACAGTACACACACACAAAGGATATATATGCACATCTAGACCCATTTATGCATATTCCAGCACATATCTACATACATCCAGGAAGGAAATACAAAAAAAAAAAATAAAATAAAATAAAGAAAATAGCTCAGGCAGTCAAATTTTGAATAATTCTTTTTTTCCCTGCTTTTGTATATTTTCTCATGTTTCAGCTGTAAGCATCTAATACTTTGAAAATGAAAATACTATTTAAATAATATTTTTAAATACCAGAAACAGCAAAACACACATTTGAGTAGAAATAAGTGGGGGCACGTGGGTGGCTCAGTCAGTTAAGTGTCTGTCTTCAGCTCAGGTCATGATCCCAGGGTCCTGGGATCGAGCCCCATGTTGGGCTCCCTGCTCAATGGCAAGCCTGCTTCTCTCTCTTTACTCCCCCTTCTTGTGCTTTCTCTCTCTCTCAAATAGATTAAAAAATAAGAAACAACAAAACAAAACAAAAAAAGTTGGGTGTGGATGAAGTAATTAGAAGTAGTTGGTCTCCTTAAGATATTTCTTTAATTATTGAGATTACAACACACTCATTGCAGTTTGCATAGCCATCATGGGGAGTTTCATCTCTATAGATGATCCACCAAGATTCTAAGAAAAAATATGATGTCTCTTTAAAAAAAAAATCCCTCCAATAACTGACACAATGGAGTGATGGGCTAGTGAAGACTCTACATAGAACTATAATCTGAGACTTCAGGGAGCAGATCTTTGAAAAACTAAGGGAAGACTTTTGGTCTGTAATTTTAGGGCTGGTGGTTCTATATCACTCGGTCCATAGTAAATAATCTAAGAATATCATAGTTGAGATTCAGGGACTCAGGACTTTTAAAAGAATTTCTGGTATTTAGTGGACTTAGTACATTTCCGTAACAAGTGAAAAAGTGAATGAATGAAAGAGTGATTGGGTGGAGATGAGCCATGGGTATGGGAGGGAGGTCCTAATAGTAATGTTCTGACATGGTAGGTGACTCCAACAAAGAAAAGAATGGTCACCCAAAAAATATCACACACAAGTTTTCAAAGTACACATGTAAAATATATTATGAAGAAAGACTTAAAGTTTTGTTTGGAAACAACAAAAGAGGGAACATAAAAGATGTAGCTCACTGTTTAACTGACCACTGCCCTATGGGATCCCTTCCAGTTTGTTTGCTCTGCTGTGTTCAGTTCTCTTTTGCATTACACTTGACTGCGTCGCTCTCTGTAACTTTCCTCCGGGTTTTTAAAGCACACTGTTTCTTCATTCTTATCAAATATATTTGCACATTCTAGGTGCTCCGTAAATATTTGCCAATTTGTGTTGTTTGGAACAGATGGTATAATGTTAAAAGACAACAAAAGAGAAAGAAACAGTACTAAATTCCATTTAATTTCTGTTTTCTCTGTAAAGGATAATGATTTTTCAAATTGTAAATGGCAGCACAACTGTAACTAAAGGAACCTGAAGTAGGTGTAGAGTTTCTAAATGAGCTCCTAGTTGTCTTAAAATGGTGCAGATTCATCTATTGCATTAAAGAAATTTTTCTGTTGGGATTGTGGAACTACTTTTGGTAGCGTTTGGAAGAACCAGGAGAAGAAGGAGTGAATCAATATCCTGATATTCTCAATAAAGTGAATGCCTAAACTTAGACCCACTCCAGGATGGGAACTTCTAAACAGATGAGTTGATCATGCTTGGAAAAGGACAGTAGTCGTTAGATGAAAGCAAGGATGTCGAGCTAACCTCACTTCCTTTGTAAAAAATACGATTACTCAATCTATCAATGAGAGAAGTTCTCAAGGCATGGTTTCTCTTAGTTTGTGCAAGTCCCTGAGAGTGTATCTTATGTCATAATCGTGGTCTTTGTAGGGATGTGTATGTGTTGTGTGGTGAGGGATTCATGGGTTTTTGACTAGTGGTCCCAAAAGTCAAGTGAGTAAAACCAGAGGCTCATCTATAAAGAGACATTGTTTTAATCTGGCTCTGTTCAATAATTTTCTCATGGGTCCATTTATGAATGTTTTATAAGTTCCAAAATTAAGGAGTATGGTCGCTGATGATATGGTGGTTAAGGGTGGCCTAAACTCAAACCCTGGCCCTATCACTAGTTTAGTGACCTTGAGCAAATTACTGAATTTCTCCATTTGTGAAATGGAAGCAATAGTGTCTGTTTGTGTGTGGTGCACACAGGGCCCTTAGCTGTGCCTGACACTGATAGATATTTCACAAATGGTAGCTAGTGCCTTTTTGAAAGTTGCTGTGTTGAGCATCTTGTACACAAGGAAACTAAGCATTAGAGAGATTAAAGAAATGGGTTTCCTCAAGGTTAATAGTGGACTAAGAAAATGAAATGGAAGAGCAATGGATGCAAAGTTCATAAAATTTGTACTTCACCTAAAAAAATCATTGGTATAAAACTGATCTCGAGGTTTTAGTTGACTGTGGGATAAATGTGATCCATGCTTCTGTCATGGCTTTAGAAGTACAGACAGAGGGACGCCTGGGTGGCTCAGTCATTTAAGCATCTGCCTTCAGCTCAGGTCATGATCCCAGTGGCCTGGGATCTAGCCCTGCATCGGGCTCCCTGCTTAGTGGAGGGCCTGCTTCTCCCTCTCTGTCTCCATCTGCCCCTCCCCCTGCTTGTGCTCATACTCTCTCACAAAATAAATAAAATCTTAGAAAAAAAAAGATATATAGACAGGAAAGTAATCGGTCCTCCTACATTTGGATAATTTGACCACATCTATAATGTATTATCTTGTTTTACCTCGTAACATTTGTCAAGAGGGACAGATTATGGGAGATAGACACAAAGGCACATTGGGACTAGCTGGAACAACCCAAGTTGGGAAATGGGGAAGCTTTGAAGGAAGCATGGTAGTTGTCTTAAAATATTTGGAAGGGATCATTTGGAAGAGGGATTGACTGATTCTGTGGTATTCCAGAATGGGTTACAGGGGTAGAAGTTATGGAAAGGCCAGTCTGACCTTTAGATTTTTGCTGACCTTCAGATACATTCAGAAGTGGGATGGTCAGCCTTTCACGGTGGTAAACATCATCTTCTCCAGTCATGGCAAAGTCAGGATTCTCGGAGAGATACCATGGAGGGAATTTCTGCTTTAGATGGGGGTAGATGACCTCTCCATTCTCTGGCGATCTAAGAATTTATCGTTCTGCGAGAGATTGAATCTTTCACAATAATGCTTTTCCTAAAGATGAATGTTACCAGTGTGAGGCACCTCTTCTCCTTTAACTTTATGAATTTGATTGATTTTTTTGGAACATAAACAAGTTGCAAATAAAAGAAATATATTTTTCATTTTGGAAAAAGATGACTATTTCGGTGTTATTGGGAAAACCATAATTTTAGTTACTAAAATTCAAAGCAGTGAATTCATTACAAGAAAAGCAATTTCCTCCTCACGATTAATTGTAAGACATTTCTTCCATTATTGAAGAGAAATTGTCTGTGTTTAAAGAGCACTTATGTTGAGTTAAGAAGGTGACATTTCTTTGACGTTTGTGTGTACATAAAGGTAGCTTGTAGAGAAATGTAAGAACACAAGAAGTGCAAACTTATAAAAAAATAACTTTCACATAAAATGATTTGATATTTATCAAATATACTCTTAGACTTCATACGGTTATTCATTTTGGAGCCTGGATTTTCCTTCTTTGAAAAACTCTCTTAAGATTACTGGTCACAATATTATCTTGTCCAGAGTCATAACACTGTGTTAGGATTCTGCTGAATAAAAATGAGTCTGATTTTAGTAGTGAAGTGTGCTTGATTCATACCCTCCCCTCCCCACCCAGGTGTCAGGCCAGCCCAAGCTGTTTAGCACAATGAAAGTTCTTGTTTGACCATAACTGCACATCTCACTCCACAGGCAATCAGCATTTTAATTAGTGATTCAAAGGAAAGTCATTGTCGTCTCGTTGCTTTATCATAATTGCCAAATAATTTTCCATTGAATAAATAAATAATGTAAAGGAGAAACCTCCCCTCATGATGCTGTCATTAAGGCTTCATTTTTTTTTTACCCCCTCATTTGTATTTGTATTAACATACAGCCCACTTGAAAAGGAGTAATTATAATGGCTTTCTGATGGTAGCCGGTAGCCTAGGCTTTTTAACAACTGGGGATGGTTTCCTTTTCTATCTCCCTTTTGCGTTGCATGGCTTGTTTTAAGGTTTAGCTAAAGGAACCTTATGGTGGCTGGTGTCTCTTCAAAGGTGTGTGAAAGTGAAGGATTGATCTGCTGCGTGCATCACTGGAACTAGGTAACTTGTGTTATGACTCTGATGTTCTGTGTAATTGATGCAAGTCCTCTCCTAGCATTCTGAGATTGAAATCAATATTCATTTGGAGTGCAACAACTGTAATAAACTACATTCCTTTTGTAAGCAGTGGTCTAAGGCTTTGTAAAGGATCGGTTAGGAGTGACAGATTAACATTTTGGTTGGGCTGGGGTCTATTTGAATAGATATGAACAATGTCTTCAAAACAACCCTGTTTAAAACAGCTGGTTTCACGAAATTAACTTTTTATTTTGTTATACAGAAACTCCTTTTGCTTCTACTTGATCTGAGTCCCTCTTCTGTCTGATTACAAATCTGGATCCAGTGAAAAGAAGGAGTAATCATTATTTTCATAAATAAGTTGATTTTCATGAATAACATCACGGATGTTATTTGTATACCTTGACAGATTTTTCCGATGTCTCATCGGTAACGTTATCCCTTGCAAAATATTGATGATTGGCAATTTGATTTGCATTCTTTGCTCAAAAGTGGATATGCCTTGACAATATGCAATAGAGGGTAAAACTTCAGATACCAAAGAGATGCATTCTGAGGAATAAAAAAAAATCAATATCAATTAATTTTTACAACCAGACAGCAAATTTATCATCTTAAGTATAGTCATGTGAGAGCTAGCAGAGTTTAGAGACCAAGTAGGCTGGTTCTAGGATCACACCAATCCAAGTTCAAATCCTAGTCCCACTAGCTGACCTGCTGCTGTCTGACCTTGGTCAAGTGCTATACAATTTTGCTCCTGTTTACCTATCTGCAAAATGCAAATGATAATGGTAACTGCCCCAGAATAACGCTGGGGTAATTAAATGAAATAGTCAGCATCAAATACCCAACACCTTGCTTGGCATATATTAAGCACTTGATAAATGTTGAACTTCATAGACAATGGAAATAGTCCTGTGTCCCCGCTTTTTCTGGTCAGAGATGTTTTCTTTGCACCCCCATCTCTACCGCTTGGGAAATGCCTCACTGCCTGGATGAGAATCTCAGTGCCTCTTTTGCCACCCAGCCACCCTGCTCCTGCCAGACCAATCCTGTGTGTGTGTGTGTGTGTGTGTGTGTGTGTGTGTGTATTTATTTATTTATTTATTTTTCAGACCAATCCTTTTTAAATGTTGATCTCCCTCCAACTTTTCATAGGGATTGCTTTAACAAATCCAATATTTTCCTCTTCAACTCCATTCAACCCACCACTTCCCTCCCATATGTTGCCCCGTGAATTGCGGGGTTCATGTGAGGAGTCAGTGATGCCATGAAAGGAAGGTACATCACACGGGGCCTGGTACTCCAGCACTGTTTTCATCACCAAAGTCAAAGCCCATGTTTGAGAGCTCATGCTAGTCTTGGGCAATGTTCTCAGTGCTTTCCCTGAATTAAGGCATATTAAATGAACAAATAGAGAAACAACGAAACTGCAAAACAGAGCCTACCACACAGAGCACAAACTGGTGGCCAGATGGGAAATGCGTGGGAGATGGGTGTAATAGATAAAGGGGATGAAGAGGTCCAAACTTCCAGAGGAAGAGTACAGCAGAAGGAAACTGGTGGATAATATTGCAGTAACGTCCTGTGGTTTCAGTCGGTGACTACACTTACTGCGGTGAGCCCTGAGTAATGTACAAAACTGTCAAGTCAATATGTTGCACACCTAAAACTAGTATAATATTGTACGTGAATTCTGCTTCAGGTAAACTGATTATCGCCATTTTATAGATGAGGAAATTGAGGCACAGAGGGTAATGGGCACATAACCTTTGCTCAGTAAGTGGTAGTTAGTTTTACTATTACCCTCACGCAAGTAAGCAGTTTTCTGGTTTTCTCCAAACACATAAATTTCCTGTGGGTCAGAAGTCATAATTTATGGCCCAAGGGTCCAAACCAGCCTCCAAACATAGGTATGGAGTTTTAGTATCTAGGGATTTTCACATAAAAATGCCTTTCACCCCAGAGGCCCCACTCTTCCAGCCTTCCAGTTCTCCCTGCCCTGTCTTTTTAAAAGTAAAGGTGCTGTCCCTTCTCACTGAAACCATCCCTAATTTTTTCACCCTCGTGTCATGGTCTTTGTTCTGAGTTCCTTCTATTCTTTAGTCTTTACACACAATTTAATATTCTATAATAATATTAATTGAATTATGTAGTGTTTTGTGATACTGACTGTGTCCCATGCGTTTTCCGCTTAGGTTTTTGTTGTGAAGACAATATCATCTTAGCAGGAGGAGGAGGTAATACACCATCGTTGTTACTACTTATTCAGAACACATATTTTGTGCATATAAAAGTGCATATAAAAGGTTACCCATGAAATTACATATCAAGGCAGGGACCATGCCCCCCCCCCCCAGTGCACTGACGAGGACTGAAACGAAGACTCGCAGAGGTAGGGGATATGCCTGAAGTCACCGAAAGCTGGGGTGACATTCAAACCAGTGGTCTGACGGACCCCAATCCCCATACTTTTTCTTCTTCATTCAGCTAGTTGCCTCTTCTCTATAGCCTCCTGCTCATTGACCAAATTTTAAGCATGTCAGAGGAATCACCTCTAATAGGTAGAGTGTGGTCTTTAATAAGGATACTTATGTTAGTTTCCAAAATACAAGGCATAAATTTTCTCATGTCTATAGGAAAATAATGATAGAGATTAGGATTCAATATAAAATAAATTAAAGAATGCATTGGAGCATATGTCTTGAAGATGAAACAAAGGTATATATACGCCTCTTGAATATCATACAAGGCATTTCCACTAAAGTTGTTAGGAATTGTACATTTTCAGAGATTTTTAAGAAAATATCTATTTATTTATCTATCTGTCCATCTAGCACAAACAGGGGGAGGGACACAGGGAGACAGAGCAAATCTTAAGCAGACTCTGCACTGAGTGTGAAACCCTATGCAGGGCTTGATCTCAGGACACTGAAATCATGACCAGAGCCGAACTCAACAATCTGATGCTTAATTGACTGAGCCTTCCAGGGGTCCCAAATTTTCTGAGATATTTTAAAATATTACTTTTGTGTAAGAAAACACTATCCATAGTCTAATCAGTGTATATCAGTAAACCTTGCAGTGCCTTCCTTCCCATAATTAACGATCAGTTTGGAAAGGAGTAAAGAATATATTCTATTATTATTACTCTTCATCAAAATAGACTTCTTATGATAGCTTATTTTATTTGCCAGTGTCTTACTCAGAATCTTTTTTTTTAGGTTTGCTTTGCACAGTGAGTTACGGTGTCTTAGTCAACAGTTGGGGTATGTGACTTTCCTTCTCTGAGTGTAAACAGAATCTATTGCCTTTAAATTTTTAATCCGAGACTGTTAACAATTTTGTAAAAAGAAGCAATTCTATCCAAGAGCTGCCCTTCGTGACATCTGTACTCTTCCAGGCAGACATAATAAAAATAGTGGCAAACACAAGTTAGGGAAAAAAAAAAAAAGGCCACACTAAAACCCTTTTCAGCCCTGTCTTCTGGGTTGTCACCATCAAATATGGCTACCAGTTAAGATCACATTTCGCATCTCTGACACAGACGGTTTGACAAGAAGCAATCTGAAGGCTTTCAGAAAGAAATCTGTCTGTGGTAGTTTTTGTGTGATGTAAATATTACAAGGTCAAATTCATTTTTTTCCAGTGAGACAAAATGTTAACCTTACACTTGGATTCAAAGCTGACCCATGACATCACTTTTGGAATGAATATTTCTTTTCATTGGAAGGTGTGACCTAATCTCCATATTTCTTCTATGTATCTTATTTCCTAATTTGACTTTGAGTCAGAATCACCTTTTTTCATACATATGTTGATGCTTTCTGCTGCTGGAAATAGATCTGTATGCTGTTAACAATTATTGTCATTCCTATTACATTCTAAAAATGCATTCTAAAGGGGGATTGATTCTGTAGTTTTATAATAACTTGAATGTGGCCCTGGTAAAGTGGATGGGAAGAATATTCAGAATATATCCTTTTCACATTAGACATTTAAATCCTTCAGTGGTTTTGGGTTTTAGGGAAACATATTTTCCTGATCTTGATATAAATTATTGACACATACGAGCTTTTTTGTCTTGAATATTACCCTGTGTTTTTTTTATAATATTTATGTTAAAGTTGATAGGTTGGATGTGTTTGTTTATTATGCATATATTTATAGATTATACAAAAATCCACCATGTGTAGCCTTGCCTTTATTACCCTGTAAGTTTCAGACAGGCATATGTTCAGAGCAATTCAGCCAACATTTAGTGAACACTCACTATGTGTCAGACACTAAAGCAGAGGTAGAAAAATGAATAAGACACTGGTTTGGGTCTTAACATGTTCACGATGTGGATAAATTGCAGAGAAAACAGATATTTCACTATGTTTTTAGGAGAGTAACTCAGTACAGCGTTAAGACAGGACACAATGGTAGGACAAACTCAAGTCCTTATATTTAAACAGTCATGTGTGACTACCATACTAGACAGTACAGATCTGTAGGATAAGAATATAATTCATTCACTGAAAATCTTGTTCTTGAATACTGTGAGGTTCTAGGAAAACACTTACTATATAGTATTCAATGAAAAAAGCCAGTTTCAAAGCATTATTCACAATTTTGATCCTAGTTAAAAATTACATGTACATATATTGATACACACAGAGGAATACAGAAATACACCAGAATGTTCACATGGACTAAATCTTAATGTTGAGATTATGATGACCTTTATTTGTTTATATTCATCTGTGGTTTTCAAACTCTTCATAATGAACATGTATTATTTTGTAAGCAGAAAACACTAAACGTGGAGAAAATTCATCTTTTTAATATTATAGAATGTGGTACACTTCTAATAAGTTTTTAAAATCTAAATTGTAAATCTGATACAGTTTTACCTTTAAAATACACCTTATAGCTATGTTCTCAAAACTATTTTATTCTTAACCTCTTGGTACATTTCTAAATTTAATAAGGCTCTCTTGAAGTGGGTCTTTATGTCCACCAATAAAAATACTGTATGTGTCTTCATAGATTTTAAAATAAGAAGCTTAGCAGAAAAAAGAGATGGAGCACAGAGGAGCTGCTCCCTCTGCAGTGATCACTGAGATTTTGGAGAAGTGAGGGCAGCAAGCCTAATTGGTTTTGAGCATAAGTTTTTGGGATCAGACAAATCTGGGCTTGGATCATGGCTTTGGCACTTACTGGCTTGAAAAAGGTCTCTATGAGACCTTGAATAAAGCACTTTAAGTTTCTGAGTCTTGTTTTCTCATCCAACAAATGAGAATATCGAGATCTACTGTGCTAGGTTTTATAAGAATTCAGTATATAGTACTTGTAATATACCAGGCATGAAGCACATAGTAGGTGGTCAATAAACATTTGTTCTTCTGCCTAACCTCTTTTACTCCCAACCATACAGGCTAAGCATTGACAGAATGTTATCCCCTGCAGGGAAATTAGTCTGCCAAGTTAGGAGGCAGCAGTGAACTCTTTCAGACTCTGAGTTTCCAAGTGGGTTCCAGAAGGAACTGACAAAATACTGGAAAAAGGATATATGGAATTTGGTTATTTAAAATGTTTCAACACTCAGTCCTGTCCTCACTGAAGACTTTCTTTGCTGATGTTAGACTTGACACTTGCCTACTCTGAAAGGAACAAGATTCCTGATCTTACTTTGATTCTAGGTAGTAACAAGTATATACCAAATCAAAATAATTTGTTTATATCAGATGACTATTATTTAATGCAAACAGAGAGCACTTCCTCCCTGCTTGTCCTCTGGCTGAACTTTAATCAGCTGTTTTCCTTTCCAGCTACCATATAAGTTTTCAGTGGGCAAGGACTCTATGTTCCTTATTGTATTCACAGTCTTGAACACAGTTTTGACTCATGGTAGCTCTGCGGTTAACATCTGTTCACATGACTTGTATAAGCGGAATTCACTTCTATGTTGATGGAGCCTACAGACCAACAATGATCTAAGTGATTTTTTCCCCCCATTTTTTGGATTCCTGTCAGTCCATAGTACTTTACTTGCTGTGTTTTCCCATTCTTCTGAAGAGCTAAGGAGGACTCTGTATCTCTCATCTTACCTGTCTCCATTTTAGTTCTTCCTCCCAATGGACTTGGCCTTCCACATACTCTTGTTTCCAGTTGACTCATGTCTACCTTACCATCTTCCTCTTAGCTGTAGCAAACCCACTCATCAGACAGCCAGTGTAAATATATGTCTAGCCTCTCCTTTACTTTTTTTGATTGATTCTATTATTTAACATTCCATGGAGATGAAAATAGATTTGGCTCCTTGAACCCGGAACTCCCGAGTTCCTCATCCTTTCCCTATGACTGTCTTCCTCCCCTCCTCCCGTCTTCCCCACCATGGAGGCTGTTCCTCTCATTACAGAAACTAGAAAGACTTAATCCTTAGCAGCGAAATTCTGGGCACTCTCTAGGACCTTCCAGCTCAGGGAAAGGGGCAGTGTTAAATGCGATGAGCTTCACGCCCTTCCTTCCTGCCTGGTAAGAGTATCATTTTCTCCATTTGACCCGGTGAAGGAAGGTTAGCAAAACGCTTCCTAGTCCTAGGTCAGATCATAGCCTCCAGCCGGGACCACCAGCGTTGGCAGGGGATCGGGTCACTGCCAGACACGTGGACATATGCACAAGGGCTCTATTTTTCTTGGGCTGAATTGAGTAGTCTTCCTGCTCCCTCCTCTCCTAGGGGTTTACAGAGATGGAAAATAAGTTTTCTCTTTTGGCAAAAAAGCAAGGAAGTTCAGAGAAAGATGTGTTTGGGCACCAAGTCAGGAGGAATAGGAATCACTGGCAGAGTTGGAGAAGTGTAGTCTATTCATTTTGTTCCTGATTTTCCAGGACTTTTTTTTTTTCCTTTTATAGGTTCCTCTCTCTCTCTCTCTCTCTCTCTGGAGATACATATTGGTGTAATGAGGTTCAGGATCGTCCAAAAAGAATTTTATCTTAAGAAGCTCTTAAATATTGAATACCCAGTTAACTGTGGATTCAGATTAAGTGAAGTGGATCTCTCCCTTTCTCTCGTTCTCTCTTTCTCTTTTTATTTCCTTGTCTTTGGTATTCTAGGATCCCAGCTTCCACTTAATTTTGGCAGCTTGGAGATCCCATTTTATTTTATGAATGTTCATTGAGGAGAGGTAATATATATGCCCCCCACCCTCCAAGCCATCTACATTTGTTTTCTGTATTATATGATTTAGGGCTTGGCTATAAATGACTCTATTACAGATTCTTTTCCCTTCTATGCTACCCTTTAATATGTGAATTTACAAGGGGCAGTAGATCTCCCAGAAGCAATATACATATTTTTAACAGTACGTGGGGAGGCTGAGCTAACTTGCACTGAGAGTAATGGACTGGATAGGAAGGAAATGGGGATTGGCACCAACAGCTGACCCCAGTTACAGCCTTTTCTTGCACCTTCTCTTTTATACCACATGGTACTGTCCAAAGTATAGTCAAACCTACAAAAGAAAAAAAAAATCACATCAGTGGTAGCGAGTTTTCAATCTAATATAACCTAGACTACTTTTAGTCAATGCACGGTTGCTCATAAATTGTCACTGGTTCTTTTACAAATTTAAGAAGTTTATTGGGGGTAAATATCAGCAGCTCATGCCTGGGATGATGTAAGTTATGCTTCATGTAAGTAAGCGGCTCATGTAAGTTATCCTTCAGACTCTGTAGTGAATCTTCGTTTTTATTTTATTATTTTTTTTTGAACACTTGGTTTTTACCTCCAAGGGGCAAAATACATTTATGCCTCGTAACCATGAGCTTTGCCTTTAGGAATAACACGTAGTTTTGAAAAATATTGGGTGTTTTCAGCAGTTCAATCTCAAATTCATTGACATTTTTTACTTTGCCATTTCTGGGGTGGGTTTTGTAATTAGACCCCAGCTATTCCGTATATTTAAACCGTGATAGATGGATTTCGATAATTCTACTTTATAAGCAAAAAGCTTGCACAGTGGTAGGAATAATGAAAAAGGACAAGTGAGTGAAACCACAAAATAAACACAAAATTGAATTTGATACCAGAAACATCATTCAGCTGCTGCTTTCTTCTTCTTTTCATGCTGAGGTCTCAATGTGAGATAAGTTTCATTATTTGGGATAAGCTCGGAGGCTGTGGAATTTACTTTATTTTGTTCCCATCAGAACCTGGTCTCTATGGCCGTTAACATAGGCAGATAGATAGAGGACTAACTAAAATATCATTTCTACATTCCTGCCTGGCGTTGTTGTATGCAGGTACTGTGGGAATGCCAAGGAAGGAAGAAATACATTTACCTGGGAAAAATCAAAGATGGTTTCACGTAGGAGGTGAAGGGGAGATACTTTGAAGGCATAAGATTTGGACTGGGTGGAAGGGATCAGAAAATCACTTAGCTCTGGAGCACAACATGGGCAAAGCCTCCATTGTAGAGAGGCCTGGAGGGAGAAGATTTTGGGGAACTGCTCCAAGGGTCTAGACGGAGGGATCCCTAGGACTGAGGAGGCAACAAGAGTTTAGCAGAGCAGCGCTTGAAGTGTTGGCATGCCAGGAGACGTGACTGGACTGAATCCACTATGCGATGGGGAGCACTGACATTTGAAGCAGAGAAGATGATAGAGTTGGTGTCTTAGAAAAACATCGATTTTAATATTTAAAAATGAATCGAAAGGTGAAGATAATCTTTTAAAGTAAAAATGAAGGGAGACCTTGATCAAAAGTGAAGGAGATCATCTCATATTCTGGAGAAAACTATTTGTTACATAGGTTCCAGTTTCTCAGGAGAGCTCTTGAATCTCCAAAAAGAATAATGATTTTTATCAGCCCAGTATTTCCATTAATGGTTCTCTTTTATTAAGGAGATGTGCATTCTGAAGGATTTTGAAAATGTGATGTATTACTGACTGTTTATCACACTGTAAAAAAATGAGTTGGAAAGGTGGCATTTCTAGCCTTTGGTTCAGACTCTCTGATACTGAGATCCCAGATGGAATTGAGGACCAGGAGCCTCCTGATGAGACGGAGTTGGGTCATTTCCTTTCTGCGGTTGGGAAAGCCCACTCCAAATTATGAGTAAGTGTTACTGGCATAATCGTGGTGTGAAAAATACTGACTGCTAAAACCAACATGAGGAGAACTGAGCACTGCCCATTAAGAAACCATCCCAGATGATTAATTGTACTGGAAAAAAAAAAAAAAGACGTCTTTTAAATATTTGCCCTCCAAATGGATTATGCCAATTTATACATTATGTATTTGTTGATATTGTCAGTATAATGGTGGTGGAATTACAACTTTGAATCAGACTTCCCCAATTAAACTGATGATTCAAGTGGTCTTAAATGTCTCAGTGAGTTCTACCTCCCTTTGGCAGTGCTTAATAAATGCAAATCTAAAATACCAGCATTGTAGCTTTAAAAATATGCATATTTTTTGGCTGCTGAGAAAAGTAAAAAGTAAACCCGAACACTTGGATTTCAACCATTGAAGCAAAGACAGAGAGATGATTGAATTCAGTCTTAAATTTTATAGAACTAAATTTAATGGTGAGCACAATCGCACTCTGTGGTGATTGTTTTCAGTGCTGCTTTATTAAGTTATGTAATGGCAGGAGTTCAAACTCAGTGATTGTCGAAATGGTAAATTTAAGGAGTATTTGAGATTGTCTGCCAATATGCAAGTGTAAGGGGTTTCAAAGTGCAGAAAATATTATTTCCACCTTCCCGTTTCTGTAGCTTATTATTCTTATTCAAACAGTTTTTAGGGATTATATTTAATACACTGCCTTAAAAATGTTTAAAAATCTCATTTTATTCCCCAAAGATTTGTTTTTTGCTGTTGCGATTAGATGATGACAGCTAGCTGGCTTTTAAAATTGATCAGGAAGTATTCTGGCAGTCTTTCAGTGTTGTAATAGCACTTTAATGGATATGAGCTATTCACCCAGATCAGACTCAATGTCAAAACAGGCGAAAATACAGCTGTCACTCTGGACAACAAGATACTCATATGCAAGCAGCTGCTTAATACACTGTAGAAAGGCAGCCTTTTAGTAATATTTAAAAGGTGTGTCAATGCCAGTGTGTGACTGTCCTATAAAGTTGGGGTGTACCATTTAGAAAAGTGGAGGATGAGGACATGCATGTATTTTATTGGTATACTTACTCAAGCATATCCTAGCAAAATCATCATAGATAAGCAGGACAGCATTATGAATTTCTTCTTTCTTTTAAATACATACAGAAGGGGCACCTGAGTTGCTCAGTGGGTTAAGCCTCTGCCTTTGGCTCAGGTTGTGATCTCAGGGTCCTGGGATCGAGTCCCGCATCACTTTCTCTGCTCAGCAGGGATCCTGTTTCCCCTCCACCCCCTCCTGCCTCTCTGCCTACATGTGATCTCTCTCTCTCTGTCAGATAAATAAAATCTTAAAAATAATAAATACATACAGAAATATTTTACACACACACACACACACACAGAGAAACACAAATGCCTCTTTGATGTTGTCAGTTGAAGCATGGTGTTAATGAGGTCACAGTCTTTTATCAATCTCCATATGAAGGTAGTAAACTCTGCTCCCAACTAAATTTCATTGCCAATTCCTCTCCCCGGCTAGCCAAGTTCTACAGGCAGGCATTGCTTCTGAGAGCTGAAACTGGAGAAAGCACAGTTAGGACAGTTACTAGTAAAACTCCTCCTACTGCAGTGGATTGCAGTCATCTCCCTCATCACCTGAAGGATAGAACCTCGCTCTGATAACACCAATGACTGGTGATGTTCTGTCACAAAAAATGTCAATTCAACACCCATAATTTATATAATTCTTGACTTAGTTCTGTGAAATGTGTAGCAGAGGGTAGGTAGTTTATTTCCCCCTTTAATGGGTGAGGCAACCAAGATGCAGAGTAGTTAAGTGGACACCAACGTCACATGCCTTGTTGTGATGGCAGCTCGGATGTCAGTCTCTGGGTTCAGTTCTCTTGTCATGATGTCACTCTTCCATTTATAGTTCCAGCTCAGCACCTGTTCTATGAGCGTCTATTGCATGCCAAGCATTCGACTGGGTAGGATAGGTGGTACAAGGTGAGTAAAATAAAGATCTTGATCTCATGGAGCTGAGAATATAGGAGGAGAGTGAAGACAGTTCTGCATGTAACTAGACATAATCCCAAACCCAGTAAATTCAAGAGTAGGGAAGGAAATCAGATGCTGTGAAAGTACAAAGGGGAGCATGTGTAAGGAAAACCTGCATGAAAGAGACTCATCCTTTAATCATTTGTTTTATTGAACTTTAGTTGACACACAATGTTACATTGGTTTCATCTGGACAACATAGTGATTCGACAAGTCTATGCATCATACTATGCTCACCACACCTGTAGCTACCATCTGTCATTATGGTTGACCTTAGATTGACACCCTTTGAAATAGACAGTGATGGGGCACCTGGGTGGCTCAGTGGGTTAAGCCGCTGCCTTCAGCTCAGGTCATGATCTCAGGGTCCTGGGATCAAGTCCCGCATCGGACTCTCTGCTCAGCAGGGAGCCTGCTTCCCTCTCTCTCTCTCTGCCTGCCTCTCTGCCTACTTGTGATCTATCTCTGTAAAATAAATAAATAAAATCTTAAAAAAAAAAAAGAAATAGACTGTGATGAGGTCTAGACTTTTCCAGGTGAAGAGTAAGTTGTGAGTATGGATACAAGTATATTCAGGTGAGTCGTGACTGTTGACATTGACTAGAGAACAAGATAAGTGCAGGAGAACAGCACATAATGTGACTGGAAGACAGTTGCCTGAAACATTTGACTTAATTCTGCAGGCAAAGGGGACAATGGGCAGTTCTGAACAAGGCGATGACAGATTGGAACCATGTTTTAGGAAGGCTGATTTGGCAGTGCTGCACCAGAGAGACTGAGGAGAGAGTAGGTACACGAGGAGACCAGTTAGGAAGTGCTTACAACATTCAAGGCAAAAAGAAATGAAGACCCCCCACTAGGGTGGCAGCTTGTCTGTGGGTTTCTAAGTGGAGCTTCTCAGTGCATTTGAACATCAGAGTGCATGTGGTTAGTGTCAACAGCTTGACTTCCAGCTGCCAGAATCCATGCTCCAGGAATTTCTCGGGCTACTGCCACGCTCGCCAGGGAATTAACGTAGTCCCCAGAGACTGATGGAGAATCTCCAGCTTCATCACCATGTGTGTGGGGGGGTAATCCCGAGGCACAGTTTACACAGGCTCCCGGAGTTCCTTGGTGGGATTAAGCCCATAGTGGTAATATCAAGTGTGTATCCTTACTGACTGCTTTTCATTTCCCCAACAGCTTTCCAAGTACTTCCTTCAAATCCAAATACATGATTTGCCTTCAAATCTTTATTTCATTGTCTGCTTCTGGGGGATCTTAAACAGACAAATTCAAGTTCCAATTTATCTTGTGGCTGAGTCAGAAACTTTCACTGGCATCAAGTTCAAACTTTGGTTCAGACTGGAATTTGTAATTTGTTTCATTCTTGATCCAGAAATAGTTTTAGTGTATCTGTAATCTCTTGATACTCAAGTCATATTATCAAATCAAACAGTAGCTCTAAGTCAATCTCTTTGTGTAGACAGACAAGTGTAGATCTGAAAACATTTTGATGGAAAGTAGAAGTAAATTTAATCAGTTGTGTTATATTAATATCTTCATTTTGCTCAAATAAATATATAGAGCTATTTGTCTACTCATATGTACTACATATTGTATATGTCCTCATTAAAATCTGTGAATCAGTTAATGTCCATTGCCTATTAGAAAATTAGTAGATCATGCCCACGGTGTCACATCTATTCTCTGCCCAATGGCTCATTTGCTTAACTGATGACCACTCTCTCCCATTAAGAGCCATCATATATCATATAATAATGATACCTTCCATATTTACAGTCCACATCTGTATCAGTTACCTCTCAATCACATTCTAACATTGCCAAATGTCAAGCCTTGATTATATTTATTCCTTTGTCTTCGTATTTGGCATATTGATGTTCCTCTAATGTGTTAAGAATATGTAGTAAATTATTAAATTAAAAACCCAAATTACCATTGTAGGCCCAGTTGTCCACTGACCCCTAGCTTTTGAACCTTATGCATACTGAAAAACTACATTTATCCAGTGATGTTTGTAGACATTATTTAAAACCAAAATAGCAAAAAAATAAAAAATAAAAAATAAATGGAAGTAATGAGGATTATGTAAGTCAGATAATCAGTCACCCTGAGGAAAAATAATGGTGTTTAATTGTACTTTTTGTGCTAGGTTTATGGAATTTTTTGCTTCTAATTTGAGTGAAGGGCTATTTTTTTTTAAAGATATTTATTTATTTATTTGACAGAGATCACAAATAGGCAGAGGGTGGGGGGAGTAGGCTTCCCGCCGAGTAGAGAGCCCAATGTGGGGCTCAATCCCATGACCCTGGGATCATGACCTGAGCTGAAAGCAGAGGCTTTAACTCACTGAGCCACCCAAACAGCCCTGAGGACTATTTTTAATATGGGATTCAGGTTTATTTCTGATTTGCTTTTTTCACTTGTAGAACACAATTACAGAATTTAGCAATGAAAATATTGTGCATTATTACATGAAATCAGGGATCAAATTATAGTAGTATTTTTTAAAAGTAGAAATAAGTTTGAATTTTTAAAAACATTTAATCTTAAGTATTACAAAAAATGGTCATATAGCATTGTGAATAAATCCTTGAGTCTTTTATGCTCGTTGTATTAAAATGTGATGAACTTCATATATACTTGGTGGTGCACTTGGTATACTGGCAGCTGGAAAATAAAGTTAAAGATGATATTCTAATATGTAAAACTATGGAACTGCTAATATATAGTGATTACTTTAGGCATTTAAAATGTTAATATATTTGCCTATAGAATACATATGCATTTATTTTATATGTGTGTGTGTGTATATATATATATATACATATATATATATAATTTTAGGAAAGTGAAAAGCACTTTAGGGCATGGTATATATATATATATATATATATATATATATATTTATTATTTTAGGAAAGTGAAAAGCACTTTAGGGCATGGTATGGATATTTTGTAAGAAAGTTTTGACAATAAATGTTAAAGTAATTATATATAATTTGGCAATACCAGATACTCTTTTGCTGGAGCAATTGTAGATTACAAGGCCCTCAGAAACATCTCACTCAATGATCTTATTTCCTGAATGAGAAACCTAAGGCCTGGATTAGATAATGACATTACTAAGGAGACCACAGGACCAGTGTGATAAGTAACACCTTGGGGAACTTTGCTCTTTGCCTTTTGAACCGAGTTCAGCAATTGTGATTCCTTGGACAAGTTTTGTTAAAACAAAGTTATTATTTTCTTTTAAGATCATCTGTCAGTTTATAAGAAGCCAATTTCATAGAAAAGTGAAAAAAATCAGTCATGCTGGTTGCTGTGTTTTAATCAATGCCAATCACATTGATTGGCTGAATTTCTTTTACTTAATGACTGAACTGATCAGTTATTTTGATATTTTGCAGACACCTAATGAAAGAGCATCATTCAAAAAGTTAGACTTCTTTTCTGAATGTATTTAGTGAATTTTGCATATAAATTAAGCCGACTGAACTAGCTATTTAATACGTACATAATGTTCACTAAATGGGCAAGCAAAAATCAAGGGCCTTTTGAGGACATTTTAAAAATTGTCAGTGATCTCTTTGACTGATTTTTATCTGCGTTATTATTACCTGAAGGCAGATTTTTGTCTGTTTTGATGGGGCTAGAACTTGCCTTGGGAGAATAACAGCCTTGCACCCCAAGATGGAAACACTTGCTGGTATTTTTTGACATTTCAAGTATTTTCATGTTGTGTTAGAGCTTAACCTCTACTGTGCACATGTCTGATCTTCCCAACTAAATTGTAAGCTCGGTCTTATACATCTTCAAATCCCCTGAAGTCCCAGCAGAGTGCCTCTTCGTTGCTGCTCAATAAATATTTGTTGTTTATTTCAGAACTAGTTTTAATCTGTGTTGCCATTCAGGGCTTTGAAAATATATGACAGACATTAGGCAGAAACTTGAAATGCTTTTTATCAGTTGGTGCAGCATTTTCCAATTACTTTGCACAAGAGAGTGCCAAGGGACATTTTAGAATTGTCTGGGCTACCAATATGGCTTTAAGGGTAAACAGACTTCACTGACACCAGTTCTTCTCTTTGTACCATTTGCGCCTTACCCTTCTTAGCAACATCCCAACCTTCTTGGGCTTTGGGTAAATGGGACGCTTTTACCTCTGTGGATGTCCCCAGTGCTTTTTGATCACTTCCTTGTGGATATGTGGTTTCCATCGAGTCTTGATACGGGAGGCTTGTCTCTGGGTCTGAAGGGAGAACAGAGATGTAAGATAAGAAAAGCAAAAGCACCTTATGATTTCCTGATTTATTTTGAGACTGCCCTGGTACTCACCTCCTTTTCCGTCTGGGGGAGTTTCTACACAACCTATTGCTCTCTGCTTGGCCTTTACCAGTGTTTTGGAGAACAGATCCCTGGGCTGTGCCGTTGCCTGATTCTCCACCTTTTCCCAGGTCTACTTCCAAAGCAAGGAACTCTGGAGCGCAGAGGTGTCAGAATTCTGGGGGATGAGAGGATGGGGAGGTCAGGGTGCTGTAATCCTTACTAAAGTTTCTAGAATGGCTTTAGTTATGCTAGGAAGCTCAGGGGCCGTGAGTTCTGGGCCTGTTCTCTGAAGAGGGAGAATGAATTTTTAGTGAAATATACAGTAACTGATGGCAGCTGGGTAAGAACAAGGTACACACAAAGAACAGTGATCAAAGGGAAGGCAAAGGTGAGCCAGGAAGGAGAGAGGATAGTATTGCCACTTGAGACACTACAGGGCTGATACTATACAGACCTTTAACCGGAAAGAGGGTACTGGATGCCTCAAGGTGGTATAAGGGAGAAATAAAAGCCAATGGGAACCGTACAGATCGCAGAATTCCTGGACTCTATCATTTTGCCAGGGTCACAATAAAGCACGGGACAACGTGGTGGCCCAGCTTCTATTACCGTGCTGGGTAATGCCCGAAGCAGAAGTTTTCTGAAAGGTAACTTGAAGATTTATAAAGTGAACTAAAGCTCACGGTGTAGCAAATTTACTCCTAGCCTTCACTGTCCTATAACATGGAAGGAAATAATGTTGTCTACTTCCACATTAGGCACAGAAAACAACAACAACAACAACAACCAAAAAACCCACACCTTTCTTGAGAAACAGAAGAGTGTCTTTGAAGGATGCAGAAAGAATGGATGTTTGTAGGTTCCTGAGTTGAACAGATGACAAGAGAATATGCAATGGGCCTGCTCTGTTTCAGACCCATCAAGGGGCTACCTGCGGGAACTCAGAGACATCTCACTGCGGGCATCATCGTTACTATACTGCAGAAGAACCATCTCCATCTCGAGAGCTGGAGCTGCTGTTTATAAGCTGTTTTTCCGACGAAGCACCATCTTTTTCACTTGGGATTTTTTTTTGTATGGAGATTGAAATGCTGTGCCTTTGCTTAGATATTCTTCAGTATGTGGTTCTTGATTGAAGGTACGAAGAGAGGGGAGAGAGTATCCCAGCAGAAGCCCAGAATGATTGTCTGAGGAATGACTATGAGAACTAGCCACCTTAATTAGGCTTAAAAATGTTAACTATATTTTTATGAGTTTGACTACATATGGGCTAACATTGATCCTTCCTAAATTCATATTATATATTCAGATAGGTGGTTGGGACGTTGCCAAGCTTCTCAAATTGTATAATAGCCAAAGTATGTGTTGGAGAAATGAGTCCTACTGTCTACAGTCGAAGTTCCCAAAAGATACATTTTCAATAACAAAGTTTCTGTGGAATGCCTAGAAAAGTTGGACTTATGCCTTGAAACCATTCAGAGAAATGGTGACATGTCAGCCAAGTTGCAGAAATACTTTAATGGCAAGTTTCGGTATTACTCTTTACTCCAGTTGTTTTACTCTATTAAATTGATCTTCCTAGATGACCGATAGGATTGATTATCCTTATGAATTCTCGTGGACTTTTTGGTTTGCATCTTTGGACTTTCTTGATATGTTGGATTCAATTAGAGAGACGGTTTGGTCTTGGAAAGCATCATGTCCCTCGATTTCCATCTACTTTCCCTGCCCGTGGATAGTTTCTCTTGTTAGCTTCACTTGTGTGTGTGTGTGGGGGGAGAGTTGGGGGTGTGGAAATCTATTTCTTCCTTTTCTCTATTTTAATATTTCTCCCTATATGAGCTTCTTTAGTAAGATAAAAAGGGAATGTGCTAATTCCTTCTCAGTTTTCAAAACCCGTTAAAGAAGGAGGCTTGGGAACAAATGGAAAGATTTCAAGAATCCATCAAAATATATGCCTTAATTGCCATATCTTTATTTCTATGGCAGATAGCAAATTGATCCTCACTTATAATAACAAACAAGAGGCATGCAGGAAGAAGAGGCAGTGAAAAGGCCTGCATGGATGCCTGGTATCAATTTAACAGAAATAATGATTAGGTGGAGAAATGATATAAATATTTTAAGAGGATGTCCCTGTGCTCTTTCTAATAAAATCTCAGTTCTCCAAAAAGAGAAAATATTTATGTTTCTAAATAGGAAGAACAAACGTTCCAAAAATAACGTTTGAAATATGCATACTATGCATAGCAAACTTAGTATTTTTTAAACAGATAATGCTATCATCCTCACAAGAAAATTATATTCCACACTAGCTGGTTGCATCTGGGGTAGCTGTACTGTGTGTTGAGTTCACATGAGTACATGGGAAAATCAGTTTTCTCCAATGGGAGGACAATAACAAGGATGCCCTGTTTCCAATTGTTTAGAATTATAAACATCCGGCAGCTGTTTTATTTTTCTCCGCTCACCCAACTGATGGAAGTTTTGAAGGTGGGAAAATGCTGATGGTCACAGTCCAGGCAGAGTACAAGGTCGTTGTCGTAAATTAATGGCATTTATTGGAAACAGTTTACTAGTTATCGTAGGACAATGAAGCAGGATGAAGTTTGTTATAGACTGATTCCTGGATCTTATTGAGTATGGATGGTTTTTCAGAGGTGAGGAACAAGAAGGGTCCATGTGCAGCCATGGGAACACAAAGTAACATTTTTGGATGCCGTCAATATCCTGTGTGTGACTTCAAAGATTTACCCATGAGGCCATGACCAAGAATTCTTTTTTGAGAGCCTTGTTTCCATGAATCAACTTCTTTCATTGAGTGATCTGTGGCATCATTTTGACTACCTAAATGATGCTCATTGCGAGGTCATTCTGCAGAGCTCGTCATCTTATGCTCTGACATTCACGTCTGCTTTTATGACATTTTAATACGTGGAGGAAATGAACTTCCCACAACACGGTTACCTTTTTTTAAGGTACGTCCTTGCTACCCATGGAAGCCTAATTTCCATTATATTCACTCTGCTACAGAAATACTCATTGCCAGGAAGGAGATATTTACTGGAATCCACGAGTCCAGAATTCATCATGATTCAGTGTGAAATCCGCTGCCCTTTGCTCCCCACCCCCTCTCGGACTGGAATGAAATGTGCTTTAAACTGAAGTGAAATACATCACATGCAGCAACAGTGGGCCCTCGCTTTGCCTCTATTCCTGGTGTGAAATCGATACACTATCTTTCCTCCTGACCTGTTCCGTGACCTCCATTGCAGCTTTCATGCTGAACAGCAATTGCTTTGAACAGTCTGGGTCTGCCACAGCTCACAAATGATTCTCAGCTTCTGTCTAAAACTGGTGCTGATAACAAAGGCTTGATTTTAAATAATGCAGCTGTAGTCGTCTTCTAATTATGAATTACATGGAAGTGCAGGCTCCTCTATTATTAAACACTTTCAATAGCAGGCACGGTACATGTGCAGGCAACGCACAGGGGCCTGGGGCCTGGCAATCAGGCCCTTATGTTTCTGTGGCTAAGGTTGGGTTGGTAGAGAAGAGGGAAGAGACATGAGGTATATTGACACATTCCCTTTATTTTCTCCATAGAATTCTATTTGTTGAGACATTTTTTTTTTCCACATGAGGCTCTATTTTTTTTTTTTTTCCTGACCTGACGGAAAGAAGAAATTTGAATACTGGATGATAAGTTCTTACACAAGGAAGGACTAGTTGACAAATACTTGCTTTTCGATGGAGTGGATTTTACTAATGAAATCCCAGGTTGAGGCTATTAGGATTCTGACTTACCAGAAGGAGTAGCAGTCACCTGCTAGAATAGTTCTCCTTTGCTCTGTAACTGGACTGGGGGAAGCAGAAGTATCGTAGGATAGTATTTGAACCATTTTCAGGAGGCCCCTGCATGGAGGAATTTATCGTATCAAGGAAATAATAGGTGTTTTGATGCGTGCTAAGAAAATGAATGTATAATTAGCTGAATTGCTTTACTTGGCTTTAGCAGACTAGAAATCAAAGGATAAATGAAGTGCTGGGTCAGAATGGAATTTTTCCAAATAACTTGGTATGAAATAAGGGTAACAATAGATTTTGGCATACTTTGTGAAATCATCGTATATAAAATGAGTCATTCTTAGGCGTTTTGGTTAGTGCTATTGAAATGAAATTTGTTTCATAATGAAGGACATGTACTCTCCACAGAGAGGTCCATATAATGGTGATTGTCTCATCAATAGTGCTTTCACAGTACACACACACACACACACACACACAATCAACATAGAAGGAGGCATTAATGCACATATGATCTTGTTTATTACTTCATTCCATGAACGGAGTAGAATCATGGGAAGAACGTTAAAGTCCTAAGGCAGTGTTCTTAATACAACCTCCTTCCAATGCTTTACCAAAGCCTTCTAATCTCTGTCATCATTTTGGTTTTCTGTCCTGTAAAATGTGGTTAGTGAAGGGGATTATCCTTAACATCTTCCCAGTTGCAGATTTTTAGGTAATTATAACATTAATAACAACCCTAACATTTGTATAGAACTTAGAGTTTCCAGTGATTTTCCCCGTGCCTCTGACCTTTTCAAGCACACTGGTAGGCAGTCAGGGTTAGTTACTGGCTCCAAATTCTTGAACAGGAAACCAGGACACAAAATTGTTTGTCAAGACGGCACTGGTGGTAAGCAGCAGAACTTGAACTAGAACCAAGTCACCTGGCTGCTAGTCCAGAGTTTGTTGGGGTGGGTTAGGAGGTGAGGACCTTAAAAAAAATATATATATATATATATATATATATATATATATATATATATATATATATTTTTCAGAGAGAGAGAGAGAGAGCACAAGCAAGGGGAGCTACAGGCAGAGGGAGAAGCAGACTCCCCGCTGAGCAAGGAGCCTGATGTGGGACTCGTTCTAGGACTCAGGGATCATGACCTGAGTGAAAGGCAGAGGCTTAACTGACTAAGCCACCTAGGTGTCCCTGAGGATCTTTTATTAGTATCTAAACCTAAAAAGTAGAGACTTGTATTATAGGCTCTTCGTGTTTTTTAATTGCTCAAATGAAGTAATTCCTTTAAAATTTACATACTAAGAAGACTGTCTCTAGTGACTTGTTCATTGTTCTAAGTATCTGGTGATTATAACATGCTGTCTTGGGACTGCTCCAGGTCAGTTATATATAAGACAAATTATGTTTATAAATGCATAAACATATATACTTCAGTGCAGGGAATATTGAATGCAGGGAGATATTTATGAATGTAGTGACATACCGTCAAACCTTGACTAATACTCTTCTGAGACTCACTGATTTTGTGATGATGATTATTTCTTCAAGACAGGATATAACTGGAATTATTTGAATTAACAAATTGAAAGTTCTCAACAAACTGTGGTGTTATTTTTCTAAATATGTCACATTTTCTTCTTTTGGGCACATGAAACAGTGCTTTTTAAAGTATAAATAAAAAAATGACAGGGGATGCCTAGGTGGCTCAGTTGGTTAAGTTGCTGCCTTCAGCTCAGGTCATGATCCTAGTGTCCTGGGATCAAGTCCCACATTGGGCTCCTTGCTCAGCAGGGAGCCGGCTTCTCCCTCTGTCTCTGCCTGCTTGTGTTCTCTCTCTCTCTTTGTCTCTCTGACAAATAAATAAATAAATGAATAAATAAATAACATTTTTTAAAAAATGGTGGGATACCTGAGGGTTATCTTCTACAAAGAAGGAAATGACAAACATAGACCCTTCTATATTTCCACATCTTTTTAAGAGGAAGTTTGGGTCCTTTGTCCCAGGAAACTTTTGACTGTGGGGGTTTCCTGATACTCTGTAGGACAATTCCTGATGTATTAAGGCTTCATCATGGTACCTCTAGGGGATATTCCAGCAAGGTGGATTGGCTAAGTAATTAGAAATCACACATGGGAGGAAAAAAGAGTACTGATGAAATGGCTGTTTATATTCTGGGTGTAGAATTGTCTATTCAGAAGCACCTGTGATGACCATGCATGGCTATGTTTCATGATGAGAAGGGCAAATAGGTGAACTTCCTCACCCACCAGGCATGTAAAGAATTTTTTTTTTTTTCATTTTGTGAAAATCTTTTTTTTTTTTTTTTAAACATAGCACGGTCTTTTCAAAGTGATGTGGAAAATCCCTGCCAAAATAAAACCATCCTTTGCCAAAATATCAACAGAACGGAGACGCATTTCTTGTTCTCCACCCCATTCTATTTAATTATATGCATTATTAGCTTTCTTTTTCAACATGCCCCTTCACTGAACCCATTGTGAACCTGGTCTCAGCATTAATAGTATCCTTGATCACAGTTTAGCATTTCAATTTTAAAGTCCGAATTTGAAGGTCTGCTATTCCTATTAAGAGTTTTTCCACGAAAAGAGTAAATCTTGGCTGGAATTCTGTGGTAATTCAGCTTAACCAACTTAAGAAAAGCCTTTTATTCATAGTGGTTATTTTGAGACAGTTGAGTACAGAAATGTGGGTTCTACAGACAGAAAAATACAAACTTTTATACAGGGCCATTTTTTTTCCTTTAAAGAAGACAGTGCTAATAAATCTTGTTGAATCAAGACCTTGAAAGAAACTGAAAAATATGTACAGATCTCAAATATAACCCAGAAAAGTACTTTAGATTACCTTGCTGCTGCTGCTTCATAATGTAGTTTTAGTTGAATGTAATCTCCTCCACTCAAATTTATTTTTGAGAAATTGCCACACTGAAAGTTGAAACCATTTTTGTCATTCAAAAGAAGTAGATATCAGTACTGAAGCTCTCCTATTAGTTGGTACAGTCTACTTTGGTGTTAAAAGATTTATGATAAGAACACATTTCTAAATATATATTACATTCCAGTGGTAGAGTAAAACCTCAAAATAAAACTTTTTTATTTTTTTTTCCAGGAGAAGGAGGTGGTCTATTTATTATTGAAATGCTGCACTAAACTATAATTCAGTGATATTTTATTCCAATTAAATTCTCCTTAGTAGTAATCCTTTTTTATGATAAGCAAAACTGAATAATACAGGGTATGTTCCCTCCAATGAATTGTTGTGTAACAAGACTTGATGGTAATTCTACCTTTTCCAAAATCTGATATCAGGCAATTTATCTTCTAAATAATACTCCTGAGTACCAAAGCTGAAATGTTTTGGCTTCAACCCAAATCAAACTTGAGGAAGCAGATTCTCCAGAGCATTTCCCTAACTCTGTAAATTTAATTGTTATAATGAATAGAATACATGTGTCAAGATTACTTGTGATTTTACCTGTTTACTTCTCTCCCTAAAACAGAAGGAGCAACATGACAAAGACTGTTAACTCTTACTGGAGTTTGGGGGGAAAAAAAAAGAAGCACTTAGCATAGCCCATGATCATTAAATATAAACTGATTTTAAAGGCTTATTTCCAGTTAATTTCAGAATAGTTCAAAATTAAAAATATGTTGTCCTGCCATAATAAAATAGACTGATGGGAGTTTACAAAAATTCAGCAATATATGTCTGTAAGGCATAAAATATTCTGATAAAGCATTTGGGTATGCAAAGGAATATCTTCATAGTATTTAGTCACATTGCTTCATCTTCAATTTCCTCTCTTTCATATGTCTGCAAACATAATATACTTCTTGTATTTGGCTTTTGTGTAGTATTTTTTTCATAGGCAGTGAAATCCAGAGTAGTACTTAGATCAAGCTAATATTGGTATCATTGGCATTCATGCCAGAAGTCAGACAGCAGTAAAGTTCATATCATTTTTGACATCAGTTGCAAAAATGGAAAAGGTAATTGATTGGGGAGGAGGCCAAAGCTACTGTAACTCATTACCATGGTTAATTGTATTAATCTTAGTAATAAAAATGATCAAGATTAAATAACTATTGCTAATGTAATCTATCAAAGATTATTTTTTGCCATTTCTTTCTTCCATTTAATTATAGTTATTTTAAAATCTTCATTTCTCCTATATATTTGAACCATGATATTCAGATGAGGCAACCATTATATTTCACTTCTGTTTCTAATTGAGAGAAAGGCCATGCCCTGAAGAAGACTCAGACCTGTCTTATAAGCTAAGCGGCAGGATGACTGTTGACTGTGAGCTGACAAATGTGTATATCAATAATTTTCTTTACTCTTGATTTATTTATTTAGAATTAATTAAACTACCAGCTTGTGCCATGCATTGTGCAAAACATAGCACGTGATGAATTCTTGCCTCCGGACTTCTAAGAGTTTGTTCTTTAGGGGAGGCAGAAGGGTAAGCAGGCCACTGAAATCAATTGTGATGAGAGATGCCACAGAAGGGAGGACAGAGTACTGTGGAGATTTAAAAGAGGCATAGATAGGTGTCACAGAAACACTCTACAGAAGAGTTGGTTTTTGAAGGATGAGGAGGAATGGAAAAGGTTGGATAGGTGTGCTTATTAGTTAGGTAAAATCTAGAAGTGGTAATAGAGACTGAAGTGGGAGGCGGGATGCTCTGCTCCACAGGATCATTCAGGGTTCCAGGACCCTTTTCTTTTGTTGCTCTAGCATCAGTATTACTCTTGTCTTCATGGTCACAGTTGGACTGTGGTTAGTTCGATACCGTTTCAGGGAAGGAAGAATTATAGAGGAGCACATACCCAGCCGGCATCTTAAGACCTAGATCTTGAAGTAATTGTCATCACTCTCACTCCAGTTCCATTTGGGAGAAGATAGGTACATGGCCATACCCAGCTGCAGGGGCGGCAAGGCATCTAGTTACCACTCTCTGACTAAGGCTATCAGTAGACAGAGGCCAGATCACCGAGGGCCCTATAGGTCATCCCGAACTAGGAAAAGGACTTCAGAAATCACCTTTCTCCCCACATGTGAATCTTTATTTGTAGATTTGTCAGACAAATCTTAATATTTTGCAGCCCCCTCACCAACTTTTAAATCTTAAACTCTGTCATGATCTGCTACGACGTATTTTCCTTTATTTTAGTATTTTCAGGTGACTTTACATTTCTGATTTTATTTTTGGTCACTACCACAAATTGATTTAATTCATTTTGCAAGTGACTGAAGGCCTAATACCCTGTGCCCTTAACCATGCCAGACAGCAGATCAATATTCCTGCTAATAGTAGGATATATACCATTTCCCTAAGTTGTGTTGATGTCTTATGTAGGTGAGTCGGATCCACTCTATTCTTGGGTTTTCATTTTTGTCCTAGTATAGAAAGTTGTTTAGTTCAGCTGGGCATGGGGCCACAGAGAAGGGTCCTATGAGCAGTTCTTATCTGAGTTCCTGGATTTTTTTTTTTCCCATCTAAAAATAGTTTGGGCCAAATCTTAACAAAGAGCCTCTAATTAGGTCTTCAGGCTGTGTGGAAAAAATATTAAAGTAATTGTCTTATAAAGAAGAAACCTTTATTTCCAGAGCCTCTGCCACAGAAGAAGGAAACTGGGCTGCACTGGGAATGGATTTCATAGCCTGTAAACGTAGATGGCCTAATCCTTTAGTGAGCCTTTCTGGAGGTGGTTCTAGATCTAGAGGACATGGACTAGGAGAATACCAGCCTAGAAGCACAGCCCTGTGCATACTCCTTAAGCTTTTTGGATTTCCAACAGTTTTGAGAATTGGAATTCTAAAATGTAAAGCATATTTTTAACTAGCGTTCACACTTCTGAACACAAAAACCAAAACAACAAAAGCTTTAGAAGAGGACATTGTGTAGCGAATAGAAGATGTGCTCTGCTCTCTGATGCCAGTCGAGTTAAAGTCACGCACTCAATTGTCCTGAAAGATACATGGAAGTCCACCAGGGAAGGGAGGGGGAGGCCCAAGGTGGAGAGAATATAGTGTGTGCACTGGCATGCGGGCCAGGCAATGCGTGGAAGCCACATGGGCTATGGGGCAGTGAGGAGCAAAGCATAAGGACAGGAGGATGCGGATGGGGAAAGCTGCAGGGGCGAGCAGGGGCCAGGTGCAGATGAGCATTGTATACCTCGCTCAGGTGCTCTTCAGACACTTCAGCGCAGTGATCAAATCAGACTTGCATTTAGAAAGTCCATTCCGGCCAGAATGAAGGACAGTGTGTCGATGCCGAGATAACTTAGAGGAGGAGAGTGCCCTGATCTGGATGAGATGACTTACCTGCCCCGAGAATAGAGCAATGTGAACCAACTTTGCAGAGAGATGTAGGAGACCAGTGTGAACGTGCTTGGTGACACCTTGAAAGTGGAGAACGGAGGAAGGGAAGAATAACGGACCCCTTCTTGGTGTGATGCCTCGGAGCAGGTGCGGGGCTGGTCCCAGCGGCAATTCCGGCAGCAGATGTAAGAGTAAGAATCAGTTAGCTAGGAAAGGTGATGACATCGACTTTTTTTTTTTTTTTTTTTAAACTAAGTAGAAGCTCCAGGTAGAAATTGTCCAGTAGTTAGGGGAATATACAGGCTTTAGGTTTGGAATTCAGATGAGAGGTGAGGCTAGAGGATTTGGAGTCATTAGCATGAAGGTGAAAGTTGAAGCAAACATATATGGTAAAAATTAGCTCAAGAAAGGGTATAGTGGTTATTTGTTAAGACAATTCTTAAGTAACTCTTTTTTTTTTTTTTTTAAAGATTTTTATTTATTTGAGAGCGCATGAATGGTGGGAGGGGCTGAGGGAAAGGGAGAATCAGGCTCCCCTTGGAGCAGCCCCGACCAAGGGCTGACCAGGGCTGACCAGAGCTTGATCCCATGACCCCAAGTTCATGACCTGAGCCAAAGTCAGATGCTCAACCGCCTGAGACACCCAGGTGCCTCTTAAGTAACTCTTAAGACATAATATCTTTCTGCTAATACTTTAATAATTTCCAAGAAGCCAAACAATTTTCATTGCTTAAAACACTTCTTTAAATGTATGCAAGGTTAATCAGCAATGATAAAGTTGTTTGGTAATCAGTAAGATAATTGAAACGTGACAGTCATCTGAAACCCAAATCCCCATTGTGTACACTGCTGTCCTTTCGCACTCAGGGCAGGAGCTGTAAAGATGTCAGATGGAAACCAGAGTCCCTAATAGCAGAGGATAGAATTTGGGTGAATTTTAATGGATACATTTAGAACTGTTTAATGATTTGTACCTGTTTCTAAAGAGCCATGGACACATAATTGTTTTCAAAATGGGGTGAAAATTAGACAGTGACATATTGGAAGGTCGGAACGTATATCTCTATCCATTTCAAAACAGATCCTGCAGAATGTAGACAGGCCTCATAGAGGGAAATCAGGAAAACCTCCAAACATGAATGCTGAGTTTTCTCAAACACTGACAAGGTTTTTTATTTGTGTTGAAGGCTTTCTGGTGGGGGTCATCAAATATACAGAATATTATATATGTAGCTCTATTGCTGTTTCTCTGGGTACAACCTGGCATGCGTCTTGACCTTTCTGAGTCTCCATTTCCTCAATCAAAGGACAGGCTTCTGCTAGGTGTTTCTTACAGCTCTGAAAGCTGTCCACATGGGACTCCCAGTATAGGGTACTCTTCTTTAATGAAAAAAAGAAGCTTCTGAAATCTGAATAGATAATTTAGAGATGATTATTTGCATTGCAGATGGATTGTCCTATTTATAGCAGAATTTGCTGGTGGGAATAGTCCTTTTCAGAAAATTGGCAGTTGTTTAGAGAAAGAGGTATTGGACTTGGGGTCAGAAGAGCTGCTCTGGAAACCAGACTCTCCTTATTTATTAGTTATTTGTCTCAAATGTATTAAGTGTCAGTTTCCTAATTTTTATTGAAAATATTAATACAAATGCATGGCTGTGATACAGATCATTTTGAAGGCTGAAAGCTATTATCTAATGTAAGTTATTTTTGCCCAATGTGTAATTCTTTTAGTGTTGGGGACCACTTGCTGGAAATGGACTCCTGGTGGGATCAGCATTGTGGGGACCCATTGTGGCATAGCCATTAGGACAAATGGTGGGCGTTTGGAAGTAATTGGAAATTACTCTTCCCTTCTCTTCAGATCCCTGAATTCAGGTTGTGCCTTCAGGCATATATATTTTTTTCCCAACCATTGTTCTTGCAACTGCTGGTCCAGCCTCCTGAGTGGCCTTGACCTTGGGAGGACATCCACCAACCCCATTTGCCTGCTGATCTCTTCCCATCTTTTCACCATCATTAATGTGACAGTGCCTCAAGCCATGTGGAACTGCATGTTAATGTCTTTTGTTACTTTGTCTAGTTCCAGGTATGGCACTGGCATAATTTTGCCATCCATTAGGTTCAGAACTATTTCCAGAACCCCAAGTTAATGGAGAAATCAAGGTCAGAATGGTAAATTGCCCACTTTGCTGAGTATACTCATCTCCAAATGGGACTGGGAATGCTCAGAAGCTAAGAGGTGTTGCAGTGTGATATTCTAATAGTTATTGAATGCAAGTGCCAAGGGCAGGCTAGCACCCTTGCCCATATTTGCCAGGAGTATGTAGCACTCAGTGTGGGAGGAGGTGATGTGTGTAGACATATTTGGGGAGAGAGGCTTTGGATGGAGGAAGTTCAGCTCCTCTGAGGCACAGATCCTTAAATGTAGATCAAAGCTATCCCAGAGGTCACCTTTCTGTGACTACGAATCTCCTAGATCCCCTGAAGTTACAATTTATGGTCCCGCTTAGCAGTGGTATCTGTTGGCTTCATGGGTATCATATGCCTATAAAGTTTAGATAGCATCTCTTGACACACTTGCACAAAGACTGATACAGATAACTCTCAGTAAGTGTTCGTTGAGTAAGTGAGGTAATAGTTATGGTTACTGGTCTTTGCTTTGTTCCAGGCATCATGATCCATGCTTTATATCATCATCCCTAACCTGCATGAAATAAAATTTATCTTCATTACAGGTAAAGCAAGTGAGGCTCAGAGAGGCAATGCTCCTTATTCAATGTCACAAAGCTAGTATGTGGAAGGATTCGAAGTTACATTCAAGTCTGTCTGGTTCCAAAGCTTTGTCTCCTCTGCATTGCTTAGTTCTGTCTCCCAACATTTAGACAGATGTGGGAATCTTCAAATATTAGGGAGATAAGAGGACAGAGGAGTAGAAAGTAGGGCCTGTCTAATTACTTTCCTTCTGTCTGATTCAGTGGAGTATAATTGTACTAGATGTTCAGATACTTTCCAAGTTACCCTCTAAGATTTTTTGTTTGTTTTACTTTCAGATAAAAGCTTGTTAGCTTTCCAGAATTAATGGAAACTAGAGGAATAATTTGCTTGTTTATTTGTTTATTTAATCATTAAGTAAACTCTACACCCAATGTGGGGCTTGAACTCACAACCTTAAGATCAAGACTTCATGGTCTACCAACTGAGCCAGCCCGGGACCCCTGCAGGGATATTTCAGTTAGTACTGAGAGAATTCTTTAGGTATCTTATGATCTAGAGAGAAATGTCTAATTGGAAACAGACTCTCAAGTTTTGCTAGAAGTCAGCTGTTCCAGTCCCCAGTCTGGTGCTTGTGCCCTTGGTTTCAGAACATGGCCAAGTGGTTGTCTGCACTTGTTCAACACACTACCAGTACTAGAGAACTCTCCAGTCCTGAATACAACTCATTTCATTCTTGATTAGATTTGATCATTCAGAATGTTTCTTTTTTTTTTAATAAGATTTTATTTATTTACTTAACAGAGATTACAAGTAGGCAGAGAGGCAGGCAGAGAGAGAGAGGAGGAAGCAGGCTCCCTGCCGAGCAGAGAGCCCGATGCAGGACTCCATCCCAGGACCCTGAGATCATGACCTGAGCTGAAGGCAGCGGCTTAACCCACTGAGCCACCCAGCCACCCCAGAATGTTTCTTTCTTTTAAGCTGGAATATGCTTTCTTATGTCTTCAATCCAGTGGATCCAAGCCCTCGTGGTGGGTTCTTAACAAACTGGTATCTTTTTCTGGCCAACATTTCAAATGTTTGAAGCCCAGGGATCTCCCATATATCTTTTCTCTGGAGAGTATCATTCCCTTGTTGATTCACCATCTAACCCGGCTCCCTCATTGGTTGAACCTGTTCCCTAATTTTGCTCTATCTTGTCTGCATACCTCTTAACAGAAGAAGGCCTGGAACTTAACATCTTATTGCTAATGATAGAAAATTCATTTATTAAGACTGTGCTTTTTAAATAAATGTTATACTAATTAAATCATGATTAGAACTGATAGACGAAGTCTATCAAGACAAACCTATCCACGTGAAGAATTAAACAGAATAAAAGTCTTAAAAGATCACAGTGTAAGAGACACTGAAAGTGGATAAGGTAGTTTTCTTTTTTCAGCCTGCTCTTTATAAAACTATTTGACCCTACAATGGGTTTGCTAACTTTGGCATTTAGGAGGATGAGTATTGTTGTTAAAAGCTAACACTACTGTGTTCTCTCTGTGTACAAGTTCTGGACTAAGCACTTTACACATTATCTTTTTTACTCCCAAGCATGCTGTGACTTATTTAATTTAAAGAAATGATATATATTTTTTATTTCAAAAGTATTCTTATTTTTCTCATTTTTATAT